>NW_011218386.1:0-561 GCF_000146605.3 Meleagris gallopavo | reverse complement strand
AGTATGAAGTGATGAATCACTTTGCTTCTTGTAGTGACATACTGTATGTTAATAACAGTGAGACCTTTTAGCAAATAGGACTAAAAAATAGGGAGTCTATTTGTGGGTGTTCTAGAAACTGAAATTGTAAGGATATAAAAATTTGTGTCAGGAAGGAAAGGTTATAAAGCATCAACAAGAACAAAATAGTTATTATTGAACACTTTGTGTGGTGGTGAGGAAGTCTAACAGCATTGAAATACAAGATTCGAAACAATATGTTATAAAAATAATGTAAAATAGTAGAGGAAACCTGAGTATTTGGTTTGTGAGAAGCCAAAGTCTAGAAGACCTTACAGCAGAAAGAAGATGGAGTAAATGTTTAAAATTAATCCACCTTTTACAAACTTTTACTTTCTGTTGTATTCACTCTTTAGAAAGGTTTAGGGAGAAAAAAAGAGTGATGTATGGGTGAATAGTGGTTTTTAAGAGAAGGGGACGTAGAATTAGAATCAATTAAACCTTCATTGTATGTGTTCTGGTTTAATTAAACATAGATCTCTTCACAGATCTAATTAGGAA
>NW_011218385.1:0-317 GCF_000146605.3 Meleagris gallopavo | reverse complement strand
CAGTAGGCAGTTACATACAAGGCTGCTCCGAAAGCTCGAGTGTCCTCTTTTATTATGTTGGCCCACAGTGTCAGATTTGGATGTTGGTGATACGGCAGTATAGGTCGAATCTTCCTACCAATATTCCATTACATTTTGTTGCTGTGTGACAGATGACAGCAGAGGAGCAGTCTGACACGAAAGTGCATATGAAACAAAGGGGAGTAATTGAATTCCTCAATGCAGAAAAAAATGGCACCCATTGACATTCATCAACACTTTCTGAACATTTATGGAGACCAAACAATGGATGTGAGAAAGATGGTGGGTAGTGCATT
>NW_011218384.1:0-466 GCF_000146605.3 Meleagris gallopavo | reverse complement strand
ACCATGATGGACAGTGCTCCAATAAAGCTCGGCTGAGACCTGTATACAGAAGAGCCAACCAGGCCTGGCCTGTTTCTCTCCAGCGCGGGTTTGCAGCAGCATTAACTGTGCTGCTGGAGAACCGTTTTTGATGGGAGCTGTGGAGCCCCAGGGAAGGACTGTGGGACCCCTCCCTGTGCATGCTGCCCCAGCAGAACAGGAATGGAGCAAAGGCTACACCAGGGCTGCGGAAATAACTCCTTTTTATTTATGAAAACAAGAACAAGCCATGAATTTTAAGAGAACATGTATTAAAAACAGGAACAGAATAAAGAGAAGGGGAGGTCCCTCCCCACACTCGCTCTCCCCTCCCCCCCTCCCCCCCTCCCCCCCTCCCTCCAATAAAACAATCTCTTTCTGTCACTAAAATACAGGCTTACATATGAATCCTATCTTGCCCACAGTCCCTAGTTATGGCCTACAACAT
>NW_011218383.1:0-395 GCF_000146605.3 Meleagris gallopavo | reverse complement strand
ATCCTTAACCTTGGCTGTCTCAGACTGCTAGAGCCATGCTAAAGCACATCCAGTGTATAAGTGACTGAGCTCAGTTTCTTCTTTACTCAGTCCCTGCAGGCTTTTTAAAGAATGCAAATGCTAAGTCCTTCCTGAAGAGAGGCAATCTGATTTTAACAGTATACTTCCCTGCTTTCTTAGTTATGGGTGGTGAAATCTTGGTGGCCCCTTCAAAGGAAGACAGATCATGCAAAGTACATCTTCTGTAAAACTCTAGGAAAGCATGAAAACAATTGAGGATAAATGGTACTTTTTGCAAGTTTGTTCACTGTGTCTGGCTTTGGGAATGCCAGAGCAAGGAGGAAATTGTGAACGAAAGTACTTGTAAAGTCTTCCAGCCATGCTCCCAGTGCTTG
>NW_011218382.1:0-400 GCF_000146605.3 Meleagris gallopavo | reverse complement strand
CTTTAGCAGAACAGTTCTTCTTAGTTAAAATATTAATTAATATTTAAACAAAAGGATTATTAGGATTTGATCCAAACATCTTCTCTGAATTGCAAGCAGGCTTGATTCAGGTCTGTAACTCTTAAAACATTCTACAATTAAGTGTTGTACTATCAGTAAGATATAAAAACTAATTTATATATTTGATTTTCCTCTAAGCCGGCATCAGCAATTTGTATATGTGCTAGATAGAGAAGACCTGTTCTTACAGAAGAAAATTTGAATCTATAAGGTCTAATTGCTAACTGCTGAAAACATTAAATGACCTAGTATAGATGCAAAACAAATTCCTAAAGGTGAGGTGCTTTTAACCTCCTGAATTTTTGTGCAATTTACTCATGACGGCTAAAGACCATCCCAA
>NW_011218381.1:0-487 GCF_000146605.3 Meleagris gallopavo | reverse complement strand
CGGGGCTGCGTGGCGCGTCCTGGCCCTGGGGGCCGGGGAGGCACGGCGGGGGCCTGGCTGCCCTCCAAGGCGATACTGTCCCAGCCAGGGGCCGCGAGGCAGCCAACGCCTCAGCCAGGATGTGTGCAAGACTTTGCTTTGAAGCGGAGCCAAAACGGTGCGAAGGACGCTGATCCCTGGAGCGGCTGCGAGAGTTGAAGCTCTTATCGAGCGGGGCCTCAGCAGGCCGGGGGCAGTGGGAGGACCTGCTGCTGCTCCTCGCTGTGGCTGCCCTGGTGGAGGCCTGCGGGGCTGGGCCTTCCCGTGCAGTACCGTCATAAAATCATAGGATACCCTGAGTTGGAAGGCATTCATAAAGGATCATCGAGTCCAACTCCAGTGTGATGTGACAGCACAATAGCCCAAGTGTGGATGCAGGGGAAGGAAGGGGCTCCGTTGGTACACACATCTCCCAGCGCTATCTGGATCTCTCACCACCAGCCCTGGA
>NW_011218380.1:0-418 GCF_000146605.3 Meleagris gallopavo | reverse complement strand
AAATAAGTACAGAAATGCCCGTTCAGGAAAAGTCTTAATTTTACTACTTCAGTTTGGATTTGACTACCCATTCTAGCATATACTGAATGTACTGCACCATCCTATTTACAGATCTGTTGCAGAAATAATTTATTTTCATAGGAAAAAAATTATTGCAAGAAAAAGTTACCTTAATGTGGTACTAGAATAATTGATACTGATAAAGATGATTTTTTTCTTGTTGCTCAGCACATTAAGTACATATACTGCAATGAATATTGTTCTAATAAATACCTTTTGAGATTTGAGTTTTAGTTTTACTTGTGTTTGTGTAAATGGTAGCTCCAGTTACTTAGCTTTAATAAAAATAATATAAAGCTCACACATAGTACCTCAGAATAACTGAGTAGCTGACCCACCTGAATTGTTTACCATACCA
>NW_011218379.1:0-428 GCF_000146605.3 Meleagris gallopavo | reverse complement strand
TATATTAAAAACGTTTGATCTTGCTGAATTTTCATAATGTGTTTTCTTGTCATCATTAAAAAATCTCTTTAAAAGCGTGACATGAATAGGGAAGCGTAACGTTCTGGCTGCCTACCTGGTCAGTGATGCATATTCTTTTGAAAGAGAATGACACTGTGGCCACCATTGCAAAGGGTCTTCAGTATAAAATTCAGAATGCAGAAGCACCACTAAACCTTTTTTCCACTAAAGTTATGCTTCTAGTTATGTTGTCCTTAAAAAATGCTGAATAGTGCCTTATTCAGCACAAATACTTCCCACACCTTCACACCTGTATGCACTGAAGACTACTAAATTAAAAAGAGAAAAAAAAAGAGAAGGAGACTACAAACATATACCGTAAGCCAAGGTTGAGTACATGGTAGCGTGTTCTGGAGGTGTTGGAGTGA
>NW_011218378.1:0-380 GCF_000146605.3 Meleagris gallopavo | reverse complement strand
TTATTTTTTCTTTATTGAGCTTGATGAAGAGAAAGCACAAAACCAAGATTAACTTGCTGTTCAAAGATTTTATAAGATGGGTAAGGCTTAATAGATCGCCAAGTCTGCTGTCCTGAGGGAGTAATGCAAGATGCTATATTTTTCCACTTTTACTTTCAAAAGAAGACCCTGAAAGGCTGGTGAGACTTCCATCACATCTCACAGCTTCAGACATCTCACTGTAAGAAAAAGAAACGTGTCTTGGAAGGCACTTAAATACCCAGCTTATGCATATTCTGCTGCTGCACATCTCCTAGAAAGGCACAAACTGTGAAGGGGAAAAGAAGACCTAATGATCTGGCTAAGTCATCCCAGTGTGAGATTGTCCACCCTGAATGCAT
>NW_011218377.1:0-403 GCF_000146605.3 Meleagris gallopavo | reverse complement strand
TTTTCACCATTTGTTCCTACCAGGGATGACAAACAGCTGCTATTCAAGGTCTGGAAAGTTTTCAAGAGAGGAGATGAGCCAAAGGATGTATGCAATCTCAGTTACTCCTACTAACAGTTTTAGTATCCAATGCACAGTATTGGATTGTGGTTAGGTACTTGGTTTCTTAATGTAATATATTTTAGATATTTTTTCAGTACTAGAGAAGAACACTCAGACCCCTGAGAAGCTAGAGTAACTAAGCATAGTCTTCAACCACAAAATGACAAGCTGTGATTTTCCCCATTAAAGATGTTGACTTCAAAATATATTACCTTGCATTTAATGTATTTTTAATATGGGAGGGAAAACACATTAAAAAGCCTAAAACATGACCTTCAAAGGCAAGTAACACATGAAAGAG
>NW_011218376.1:0-456 GCF_000146605.3 Meleagris gallopavo | reverse complement strand
TTGCACAAGGTGAAATACAGACACTATGATGCTGCTCAGTGGAAGAGAAACAGGAATAACTGAATCTAAGCTATAATACTCCTCTTATTTCCTTTTACTTCAATTCAAATGGAATGGCAAACAGATGAGGCAATGGTCTACGAGGAGGGCTATGCCTTCAACTGGCAATAAAACCATGTACCACTCCACGACCTAGTTTGCCTTCATAATTTTTTTTTCTAGCATCTGGACTGAAATACTTTAAGTAATAAACTCTAGATAAAGATCTGAGAACTTAATAGCTCTGAAGTACTTTTTCCCCACTGAAAATCATGAAAGCGAGAAATTACTTTACTCCCTAGTTTTCTGGGTTTATATTTTTTTTTAAGTATCATTTTAAGGTTTATCGCTTTTGTTCCTGAAATTAGTTTTCATATTTTGCTGGCTCTGCTGGATGTTATGTAATTATGCTAAGAG
>NW_011218375.1:0-328 GCF_000146605.3 Meleagris gallopavo | reverse complement strand
AGAGGGAAGCTGCCTTCAGAGACCCAAAGTTCTCCCACTTCTGAAGGCCTGCCATGCACAAGCACTCAATACTAAATTAACCAACACATTCCGAGTACCAAAGCTCCTTGGGGACGTTGGTTGTTTTTAAACACTTCAGACTGCTGTAAGGCCAAGCTTTCCTGCACTGCATGCCTGCATTTCTTCGCTCACACCCTCAGCCCTCCTGCACGCACCAGCAGGCACTGCTGCTGGAAAGCAGAGCACAACCTAAAAGTTTTGCCACAGACTTCTTTATCAGACAAAAAAGTCACTGCAGCTCCAGAAGTGGAGGAACAGATCCCTTCAA
>NW_011218374.1:0-366 GCF_000146605.3 Meleagris gallopavo | reverse complement strand
TGAAAGAACTGGATGTGAGAAGGAAGCTGTGTATTCATGGTGGCAATTGCTATATGAAGTTTCCTAATGAGCTTAGACTTGGACTGTGGCAGTAACTTTTTTGTTAATTAAGATCTGCCACATCTCTCTTTTCATGCAACCCAATGTATATCTAGCAAATTGATCATGTTTTTTTATTTTTATTTTTTTAAATAAAAGAGCATCTGAGTAAAGATTCAAAGACTATGGCTATAAACATGACTGTGAGTATGAAGTGATGGGTGAGGTGGGGTCTTGGACCATATACCTTGCTTAACACTTAGAATAGTTTAGTTTAGGCTGGTTGACAAGAACTATCCTGGATAGTTCCTGGAGTCAACTTGAGGG
>NW_011218373.1:0-329 GCF_000146605.3 Meleagris gallopavo | reverse complement strand
AATAAGTAAACAATAGTCTACTGATAATTTTACTTTACTTACTTTACTTTTACTTACCGTTGTCTTTTGTCCTGATTTTCCTTTTCTCAGATGGTAAACATTCGGTAATAATTACAGCAGTAGCATGGGTATCACCCTTCTCTATAGAGTGCTTAAGTACTGAAAACATACCTGAGATATTAAGAAGCAAAAGAAGGTATAGTCTATTTTGAAAGGCAGCTATCCAGTTCCAGGTGGTTGGAGGGCAAGTTCAGAGCATTCATTCATGACGTGGGTGGTCTGGGCTGAGAGCTGAACTCTGTGCTCTGTGAAGGGAGTGGACTCCTCAG
>NW_011218372.1:0-501 GCF_000146605.3 Meleagris gallopavo | reverse complement strand
TATTGTATGTTGGTTGTTGTGTCTTGTTATCCTGTGGGATACCATAGCAGGATGCAATGATACTGTACATTTATTTCAATAGTGGCCTCACTGAAACAATTATTAGGTGTTGTGTGATCTTCATACTATTCCCTCTGCAGTACTGAAGACAAGGGAGCTTGCAGGATCTTATTCTAGCTCATGACTTTTTTTTCTTTGTTCTTCTGTAGCTGTTAGCTCAACAACTGTCGTTGGTTTTCTTTGACCTCAGCCTTTGAGAATGTGGTGATTTGCTGCTCCTGTGCGTGGTGGCTAACTTCCCAATGTCTTGGGAAAAAGCACCAATAGAGATAATTCTGCCACTGATTTTGGGGTATATTTTTCCCTGTTTCTTGCTTCAGTGTATTTACAGAAGTGTGATTTTCTATGGGCAAGTGATTTGTTTGAATTCATTGCCACACTCCTCTGTGTGTGTAGAAACCTACTGCAGTTTGGTGCTGAAGTCCAGGATTTATCTTCCCT
>NW_011218371.1:0-495 GCF_000146605.3 Meleagris gallopavo | reverse complement strand
TAGAGAACACAAAGCAGCACCGATGTCCTCGCATATAGGCTTTATTCTGGAGATAGTTTACAAGCAGTTCGTAACCTTTGGACTCCAGACAGCTTTAGAACCAACACGAGGAGGTTAAAGATTCGGTCTGAACTTTCCATCCAACCACAGCACTGTAAATATTTGGAAGGTGCACTGGAACTCATAAAGTTCCCATAAAATGGATGTTGGTGAAACAAAAACAAGAAAACTCTGAAACTTGCATTCGTCAAATGATATGAGATTGCGTTACTTTAATCCAAAGAAATATTAGGGATACACATATTTACGACTTTGCTATGCTTAAAAGGGAATTTCCCAGCAAAACAGCTAATGCATTTTTGTTTAACAAACAATCTGAGCATTCTCTCATTCCAGATTTCTAATTTCAGACTCACTGAAAAAAATTTATTTATAATCTCAGCCCTTCTATATCCTAAACAGAGTAATTCATAGAAATACTTCAATTTTTAATTA
>NW_011218370.1:0-423 GCF_000146605.3 Meleagris gallopavo | reverse complement strand
TTTCCTTGCTCACCTCCCACCTCTCCCACCTCAGGATAGAATCGTGCCGGAGTTCTCCCTAGTGACAGAAGTCAAATGCTTCCCACTTTTAGTGTTTATTCAGTAAACATTTTACATTCCAGGGGAGATACCGGTCTGTCATTAATGGATCACTGGCTCGATGCCAGCAGCTAATAGTTTTATTGGTCTTCACAGCACAGCCCGGCTATGCAGGTACTGTGCTGAGCTGTTGTTGTGTAGCTTCCTTTGGCCCTGACCTGAGAAAATGTATCAATGGAGAGATGGCTGCAGGGTCTGCTGTGGGGGAAGAGATGATGGTTTGTGCCCCACTGAGCTCTGTAAGGGCCATAGGGGGACCTTCACCACTCTATTCTGGCCCCTCTCCTCCCAGCAGAGGGGCTGGGTTCACAGGTGTCCGCTAGG
>NW_011218369.1:0-344 GCF_000146605.3 Meleagris gallopavo | reverse complement strand
TTTTCCATTTGTTCTGTGTGACCTAAAGACAGACACTCTGATTTCAGATTTCTCATCAAATTAAGGGATATTAAGGAAAATCAGAAAAGATAAAGGCTATAGCATTTGTATAGATGGGGATTCAAGAAAACATCAAGGGTTCTGTAGTAAAAGGCCATAGGGGAAAAAAAAAACTACCCTAAACCTTTCTTATAAGCCACCTATATAAAAACCAAGCAAACAAAAGTGTTATGCACTCACCTTAATGGAAAAAAAACAAACATTAACCAATGGTCTTTATAAGTTCATGCCTAAGAGTGCATTGTAAAGACACCAAGCTTCCATTCACATTCACCACCTTTTTG
>NW_011218368.1:0-412 GCF_000146605.3 Meleagris gallopavo | reverse complement strand
GCGTACACCCATTCAGACCATGGGCAGCCAACTTCTCTGCAAGAATGTTAGGGGGGACAGTGTCAAAAGCCTTATTGAAGTCCAGGTAGACCACATCAACAGCCTGACCTTCATCCACTAAGCGGGTTCACCTTGTCATAGAATGAAATCAGGTTTGTCAGACAGGATCTACCAGTCGTAAGCCCATGTGACTGGGCCTGATCCCCTGGTTGACCTTTAATTGGTCCGTGATGGTTCCCGAGATTATTTGTTCCATAACCTTCCCAGGCACCGAGGTGAGACTCATAGGCCTGTAGCTACCAGGATTATCTTTCCGGCCCTTTTTGAAGATGGGCGTCACGTTTGCCAGTTTCCAATCCACCGGGATATCCCCAGTTAGCCAGGACTGCCGAAGAATGATGGACAGTGGCTT
>NW_011218367.1:0-439 GCF_000146605.3 Meleagris gallopavo | reverse complement strand
GTTCTTGGCAATTGCTGAGCAGACGTCAAGGCAGCAATATGTTGGGGCAGAGCTTGTCTGTGCAGCATGAGCATCCTGCTCCCCTCAAGCCAGCCTGGGCACCCTGTTTCTCATGGACTAGCAGAAGCTGCTGCCTTCCTTCCCAAACTCCCCTTTTGGTTCTGCTATGTACAAATTACCAACCTCAGTGTCCACCACTCCCAGAACATCCCTTGCACCGCAGTCTGCTCCTGCCTCTATTGCTGTCTTGAGAGTAGATATGACAGCCAGATGTTAGATTTCCCAGAAGGATGGCACAAAACACAAGCAATTGACTCCAGATATGCGATATTTCCTCCTCCTCAGCTTGTGGGTGCTTTCTCTGTGCTGCCATCTCTCCAGATTTGCAGTGAAGGTACTGCAAACCTTCTCCCCATTTCACTCCATTGCTCTGAGACAG
>NW_011218366.1:0-444 GCF_000146605.3 Meleagris gallopavo | reverse complement strand
TTCTTTCACCAACTTTTTTGACTATTCTTTTCTACTATCATGTACTACTTTCTATTTCCTCTCACTTGTCATTAGGCAGTTCTTAACTCCAGCCTTACTATTTCTGATGTAGTTTTACAGTTTACATCTATGACTCGCCTTTTCAATACTTATTCAATTTTACCTTCAGTTGGTACTCTGCATTGCAAGCTGCATTTCCAGGACTAGCAAGTGTCATTGGGTATGTAATACTCTTTAATTTCTTTAGTAGAAAATACGTTATTTACAGCCTCACGAGAGAGGAATGGGAGTGGACTATGAGAACTGATGAGTCGGAGCCTCCATTTTCCAGCTGTCAAAAACTGGTCACCTGTATGTGCTTCAGCCATAAACGTGTATCCTTTCTAAAGAGAAAACAAGACATTTTTACTCGGAAATGACACTTGCTAGTCCTGGAAATGCAGC
>NW_011218365.1:0-440 GCF_000146605.3 Meleagris gallopavo | reverse complement strand
AAGACCAATGTTACTATCTCATTCACTCAGGTCTACATGCCAGGAAACATTTTATCCAAGACATGACAGGTGCCAACATTTTTTTTACACTCACTGTAAGCCACTATATCAGTTAAGTCTCTCACCAAGACTTATCTTTTTACACAGCAAAGTAAAATCTAACGAATTTTGATACAAGTTTTTTCTTTACTCTGGAAAAAGACTTCAGAAAAAGTAAAATCTTCCTGCATTGTTCAGAAGATGACTTTTTGAGATTATCAGCTGATTGCTGTTTGTCATTAATATAAGAAAATTCAACTCTCTTAGAAGTTTAATCACTTACATTAAATTTCATGAGAAAGTACTTAAGAATCACCATAGCGGTAATGTGACCCTTTCTGAGCAATAACAGAAACATACTAACTGCCATAAATACGTGCAAAAAGACTGCACTGAGGCTT
>NW_011218364.1:0-562 GCF_000146605.3 Meleagris gallopavo | reverse complement strand
TTTCTCATTATGTGTCTCCTGAAACTATATGATGGAATTCTGCTGGTGACATTTGAGTGATAGTGACTTTGATTTCAAAGGAAATGTTTCAGGTTCATTTCATTACCTTGGAAAAGTAAAAGCAAATTTGCCTTATAAAAAGCAATTACTTCTTAGCTGACCAGTGCACAATAGCAATATAAAAAAGATTCTCATTCCACTATTCAAATCCTAAACTAGCAAACTAGTGTTTGATTTTACTTTAAACCAATTTTACCTTGTTTGAATTGCAAAACCATTTAATCTTCATAAAGTAGGTTATTATAATGGAGATCATATTTTATTGGCAGAGTACACCAACTTGGAACAAACAGTTTTGTATATTTTTTTTTTAAAGGAAGGAATGCTTTAAATTGGATCACACTCTTTAGGTATTCAACAGTTGAACTTATTTATTTTACAAATACCTACTTTTAAACATATTCTAACTATAATAAACAAATATTTATGTTGAATACATCCTAGATCCAACAACATATCTGATTTATGTAAAATATAAGATTATTTTTTGTAAGAATATCAT
>NW_011218363.1:0-570 GCF_000146605.3 Meleagris gallopavo | reverse complement strand
AGATATTTCTATTTCTAATAACTTCAAATGTTATACAAGGTAAGAAATGAAACTGCTTGTGACAATGACTAAAACTTTTGACCACTTGGTTTTCTGCTACAGTACAATATCACAGCACTGCTTCACCTTCTCCTATTTTATTGCATAAGGGTGAAAAAAACTAACCCTAGGGAAAAGTTTCTCAAGATCCCTAATAGAAAAAAAAAATAAAATAAAAATTCAAGCATTTTAAAGAGAGAGGTTAAGCATGGGCCTTTTTTTTTGAGTAAAAAACCTGGCAATTTCATAGCATCTACTTATTAAACCAGAGCAACACTAACTTCTTAGTACGCTGATCCATTAGTCTTCCCAGTAATCACACTATTACTCTGCTACCACAGGTATTTTCCACCTGTATTTTTCTCTTAGTTGACTGAAGTTCTTTACAGTTGACTGAAAACTTACTGAAGTGAAACCTGGCCTTCTGTGTATGAACATTCATAAAATAAAGAGGACAAACTGTAAACAGAGCTGGATAACATTCTTACCCCAGATTATTTTAAAACTTTGTGCGTGGATTTTTCCCTTCAC
>NW_011218362.1:0-523 GCF_000146605.3 Meleagris gallopavo | reverse complement strand
GGGTCATGTTCAAGTCATTTATCCTGCAGCCATTTTAATGTAAACTTTGTATAATTGCATGCACGAACACAGAACTAATTTAAATACAGGTAAGATGTAAAGTTGTATATAATCAACCAGTAACAACTACATATTTGTTCATGCTGGATAGTATCTGAGAAACAGTTATTGGTAGATTTTCAAAGATATTTCTCTCAAAAGCATTTGTTCTTATGCCTTATCTTACACGTTTGTATAAAAGTTAAGTATTTAAGTAACGGTACTGGTAACTAGAGAGAGAAAATATATATATATATATATATATTTTCTTCAGAGACAAAAGCACTTGATGTCAATGTCAAAATTGTTTTGATTGGACTTTCCTCTACTGGCAGTGAGGAAAATCTAACTATACTGAAAGAGATGCCTAGCATATATACAGTTGAAAGATTAACAAACTTTTGTGATTTCTGGGCACAAAGTTCATCTTATGTTTGTGCTCAAAACCTGTTAGGTGTATTTTGGAAATGAGAACCACATGTAT
>NW_011218361.1:0-519 GCF_000146605.3 Meleagris gallopavo | reverse complement strand
AAAAAAACTTGAGAGCAGCTTTAGTAGAAAGCTGTATGGTGTTAACTAGGCCGATGTCCTAAAACTGGTCTCTGGCTCCAACTTTGCTCTGAACTACTTTGAGAATTGCAGAGACGGTCTGATGGTCAGGGAGCTGCAGAAAGCACCTCTGTTGATACTTTCTGCCACACTAAGGAAGGCGTCTTTTTTTCTTTTTTTTTTTTCCTTTTTTCACTTAAGTTTACCTCTAGCTGTTTTTGAAAGCTTTTCTGGATTTTATATTTCTGGTTTTCAAGAGGCGTGTACCTAGAATTCATCTCCAAATACATAGCTCTTTGTCAGTCTGTGTTACCTGTTGCTTGCATAGCCCAGGGCTTGAACAATTTGTCTGCTTTAGGGGCTTTCTTCAGCACTTCTGTTTCTGTTAGTACCACTTCTGTCTTTGGAGTGTGTAGCAGAGTCACTTCAGTTACTGATAGCAGCATCAGTTGCCAGGGAACAGGAAAGTGAGATTCTTGTTCTCAGAAAAGAACAGTTAGA
>NW_011218360.1:0-492 GCF_000146605.3 Meleagris gallopavo | reverse complement strand
GGGAGGACGTGTCTTACTGTTTCTGTGTTTGGTGTAGAATACACATGTGTATTTTGTGTATATGCATAAACTTCTAGCTATGCATGTATGTACACTTAGAGATGTGTGTATGTATACACGTGTACATACATGCACTTACAGCTGTGTGCGTATGTATGAATATGAAATAACGCTGACAAATGTGTTAATCCAGCATGAGAGATCAAATCAGGTTGCACCTACTACCCTAAAGTTACCAGTAGGTATTGCACTGCACCATCTCTATCAAAGCTCTGTTTGCTGTTTGAGTCTATATTCTCTTGAGATAAATGCATATTACTGATAAATTTTATGTCTGCAACAGTATTTTGTCAACATTCAGCAACAGTCAGAAAAGTACTACCTGAAATTCGAAGGTGTACTTTTTTTAACCTTCTTTACTGGCTGTGTGATTACTTAGGAAACCATTTTCCCTGGTCAAGCTTCATTTGTGCATTCAGAATTCTTATTAAA
>NW_011218359.1:0-484 GCF_000146605.3 Meleagris gallopavo | reverse complement strand
AAAAACACTTCCCAGAAGTATTTCAATGGGAATTAACTAAAGATATAGGTCAGTGTGCTATTTTACAGGGAGCAGCACTGGCAGTGCCAGCTCCTCCAGCACCCAGCGCTCCCTTCACCTATTGCACAGCTCCTGATAAAGCTCCCCTGGAACAGGATTAAAGGCAGTCTGAAAATACCAGTGCTAAATTAGGGCTCACCAAGACGTCCTCAGGGAAACGGGATAGAAAGGAGAGACTAAGCATAATTATACAAGAGTAATATTAGCAGGCAAGCAGGTCTTCAGCAACCAGAAGCAAACCAAGCTGGCCTTCATACATCCTACAACGTTATTTTTCAGATTCAGTGAATAAAGAGGCATAAGAAGACAATGCCACACTTCCTCAAAAAGTACAGCAGGAGGAGAGAGCCTCGTATGGGAAGCACCAGAGAAAAGTTACGTCAGTGCTGCCTGCACAATCAGGCCAAGCCTCTGCTGTCAAAAA
>NW_011218358.1:0-519 GCF_000146605.3 Meleagris gallopavo | reverse complement strand
CTCTCCGACCCACAGCTCCGCTCGCCCCACGGCCACCATAATCCGCTCGGCTCCGGGATTACGGCGCGGGGCCGACGTCATGGGCGGGGGGTGATGCCCGTGCCCCCCCTTCCCGGTGCTGCCAAAGCCTCCTCGGGGGATTTAACTCTGACCTCAGACCCCCGACCGACCGGGTGCCCCACCCCTCAGCGCCCCGCGGATGGGGAAACTGAGGCAGCGGGGAAATTCTGCGTGGGGAACGAATTGCCAGGCCCGCAGCCCGTCGGAGGGTGGCCGGAGCCATATAAGGGCAGGCGCTTCACCATTTCCCTGCTTTTTTTCCTGGATTCCGGCGGCCTCACGGCCGCGGAGCAGCACCGGGGTGACGCCATGGGGTTGGGGTCCCGACGGCCGTCCCAAACACACGCGCTCCCTCCTGGATCCTGCCACACCTCTTTGGGCATCCCACAGCTTCCTGCCCCATAGTGACCTCCAGAACCCGTGGCCTCCTGCCCCGCAGGAACACGGAGTCCCCAGCCC
>NW_011218357.1:0-436 GCF_000146605.3 Meleagris gallopavo | reverse complement strand
CCCAGAAGAAAGAAACACAGCTTTCAGACTCTCTCTGGCTCAACTAACTTGAAAGTTCTCACTGACAGAAAGTGTGACATATATTTAACTTCAAATCTACACCTGAAATTTAATCTCTTCAAGGAGAAAGCATTAAATTCAACAAACTTTAAAAAAAAGAAAAATAGATTCCTAATGGATTACAACACCACTTCATAGTGGACTGCAAGTATAAGACTGTTTTGAAGTTAAGGTCACAGTAAGAGATACAGAAGTAGTGGCTACTTCTAAAGCTGAAATGTAATAAGTTAACAAATTGTACTAATATTTTAAATTGGGTCTGGGTACTAATTAAGTTATTACAGTTATTAAGCACCTGTCTTTAGAAGACTTCACAAATGGACTGAGGTATGCAATCCAGAATACAAAGGCTGAGTCAAAGTATTTTTGTATAATA
>NW_011218356.1:0-602 GCF_000146605.3 Meleagris gallopavo | reverse complement strand
GGAGGGGAGGCTCCACTCCTCTGTGGCAGTCAGCCACTCAGCAGCTGAAGCTTCCCAGAGGCATTTGAGCCTTAGGAACCTCCTTGACTTTGGGCCTGCTCCTCCATGCACTGGTGCTCCTCGGGGCAGTGCAGTGTGAAGCACACCCTGCTCAGCCCATCGCTGCTGGGAGCCAGCAGGTGCTGCCGGTGAGGTGGGCCGTGGCCCCTCGTCTCCTCAGCAGGGCAACCCGTCTCTTGGGTACCTGCTTCCCAGTCAGCTCCTTGCTGTGTCTGCTGGCTTCTGCTGGCATCTCACTGTGTTACGGGTGTGAGGCCGAACTAGCAGAAGCTGGTGGGAATGCCTTGCTGCTGCTTTTCAGGTGTCTGTCCCACGGTGTATTTTTTCCTAATCTGTGCTGCAGGTGACCCACCTGAACAGCCCAGGTCTCCGGTGCCAACTGCTTCTAGGACTGAAACCCACAGGGGAGAAAGCTCTTGCTTTCATTGTGTTCTTGGCTGGTTGATATCCCAAGTTGGCCCATGGAATGAGGCTGGGGAACAACTGGGGAACTCTCGAGGAGCAGCAGTCGTGCTGTTGAGCCCCAGGAGTGCTGTGTGATC
>NW_011218355.1:0-517 GCF_000146605.3 Meleagris gallopavo | reverse complement strand
TGCACAGCTTTGGAATTTCCTGCTTTTCTGCACGAAGGTGTGGGTTCTACATACAAACCCCAAGCTCTGAACCCCTTCCCCATACAGAGCCTGTTGTTGTTGGAAGCAGGTAGTGCTGTAAACACATTTTTCTCTTTTTTTTATTTCCCCCCTTTTTGCTCAGTTCTAACAGTAAATTCAGTCTTCCTCCACTTTACAGCTTCTTTGGAGGTACTCTCAACCAATGTAAATAAGAAAGCAGGACTGGGCTGAAGAAGTACCCTCATATGATTACCAGAGTTTTTATTTGGACCTAAATCTGAAGAGAAAAAAGGCTTTTTCAGTGAGATCAGGAAAAGGAAGACGTGTGCTTGGAGATAAGGAGAGATAAAAGCATTCCAATTAAGGGCTCTCATGATAGAAATCAAGATGATCATCTGCCAAGTCAGTAACTTCATGGCCTTATGACCACACAGAGCTTCCATTTCTATTACATTTTCCCACACTTTGTAAGTGCCAAAGTGATGCATGGAAATTG
>NW_011218354.1:0-456 GCF_000146605.3 Meleagris gallopavo | reverse complement strand
CCTCTCCTTTGACACAAATTTTTATATCCTTACAATTTCAGTTTCAGAACACCCACAAATAGACTCCCATTTTTTTAGCCATTGCAAAGGTCTCACCGTTATTAACATACAGTATGTCACTACAAGAAGCAAAGTGATTCATCACTTCATACTCTGAGGGCTTTCTTAAACTGAAAAGCAAATCTGGTCTAAGAGAGTATTGCGTACTCATGATCATGAACAGACTTTTTTGTATTATAAATTAATTTTAAAGGCAGAAGTCAATTACTTCCCCAGCACTATTCTTCATGCATTCAAAACCAGTCTGTGAGTGTAAAGATGTTTCAATGAAAATTGTCCAGATATTAAATTTGCTTTATATTACAATGTGGTATACATATCCCTCAAGCAAACCTAAAATTAACATCTATAGAAAATTTCTCAGAAATTTACTCTCATTGATATGTATTTAACATA
>NW_011218353.1:0-472 GCF_000146605.3 Meleagris gallopavo | reverse complement strand
AGTGGCTGTTTGTTCACTCTGACGATGAAGAACATTTATCTGCCTTCTGGCTTCTTTCCAAGCCACCTTTTTGGGGGGAAGGAGGCTGCCTGGGTCTCAGAGAGTGCCTCTTAAGGATTCAGTAGTTTTGATGATAGTGCTTTCATATGAAAATCTCTGTGCTCTCTCTTGAAATTAACACAGGGTTTAGAGTAATTGAATATAAATTATGACTTTTTTCCCCATATGATGGAGTGCTTAGGAAAAAAGTCATAATCTGACATTTCCTCTTGTTTACATGGCAGTTGATGGGATGAATCATGGGCAGAAGATGTAACGTACAGAAGTAACTTAACCCAGAGCAGGAACCTAATGGCATGCCATACGGCTTCCCTTCAGTGCGGGCAGAACTGCTTTGACTCCTACAATGTGAAAGGCAAGGATGATTAAATGCTGAGCAGCTTCTCTGTATGGGCAATTCCTAATTTAGACA
>NW_011218352.1:0-332 GCF_000146605.3 Meleagris gallopavo | reverse complement strand
TTGAGTAAACCCAGTGTAAAACGTGAAGTCAAAAACACACAAAAAAGAAGTGTGAGTAAACCGGGAGTAAAGTGTGAGAAGCGGGAGGCTTCCGTTCCCCCCCTCCATCCCCCGGCCCCAGAAAATGGGAAGGGAAACGTGTGACAAAACACGTGGGGAAGACCGCCATTCGAATGATTTTTTCAGGAAAAAATAATGTAAAAACAGCTTCACTGGCTCACCAAAATCAACCACCACTCCATGACAACTGCATTCCAAGCACAGCAGCTTTAGCTGAGCACAGCAAATGAGAAGGCCCTGCTGCAGGAGGTCTCGGACACACCTTCCCAAGG
>NW_011218351.1:0-319 GCF_000146605.3 Meleagris gallopavo | reverse complement strand
GGAGCAGCTGCTGATGGGAGGAAGGAAATGTAAATTAAGTGTGACTTCTGAATTGAAGTAATTGCCACAATCAGAAATAAATAGTGAAATCTCTTACTTAACTGTATTGTGTCTACTTTAAGTCAGCCTCTTTCTTCCTTTTCATTTTAAGGTAGGAAAATTAATTTCTGGTCCAGGAGAAGAAGAAATGCAACAATCTTCCCTGCACTATTCAGTTTGCCTGAGTTGCCAAGTGTTCCTCATTTTTCTTGTATCCTTCAATTCCAAGTCCAATTCAGAGGTAACCACCTACAGTTAAGTAAGAGATTTCACTATTTAT
>NW_011218350.1:0-446 GCF_000146605.3 Meleagris gallopavo | reverse complement strand
TGTCTTCTGGAGCACCCTCAGTTTGGGTCTAAGTTGCTGGTTGTTAAATACCCCGCACAGTGGGCGTGCTGGGGGCTGTGTGTTCAGCCAGCTGGCTGCTCGCTGTGCTGTTCCAGGTTGGGTCCCTGCTGTGGTCTTTGGAGCTTTGCTAAATGAGTTATAAATAATAAATAAATATAAAGCCAAGGGGCTCCCCTAGCAGCTTTGGGTTACCCGCATTGCAGTGGTAGCTGCTATAACTGTGCTGCTGCTGGCAGCTGTGTGCGCTGAATCCAAGCTTGGAGAGCTCTGCTCCATCTTTGATACTTCAAGCACTTCTTGCTGAGACAGCTGTTGACTCAGCCAAAAGGGTTTCTCTCGTTTCTCTTCCAGTTTAAATGATTCCTGGGGTATTGTTTTTTTCTGGGTAGCTGTGCATGAAGCGAAGGGCACCTTCCTTCCTTACC
>NW_011218349.1:0-444 GCF_000146605.3 Meleagris gallopavo | reverse complement strand
GTTCGTGCAGCCCTTATGATCCTCCTACGGCCGAAAAACAAAAAACGACTCCCCAACTTTGGGAACAGCAGAGCCCTGCAGGCACAGAGGAGCCCCTCACTGGAACCGCCTTAGGATCAGCAGAGATAACCTGTGCACACTGACATCATTTCCCACGGCGGACTCAAACTCAGGAGCTCTGGAGCCTGGATGATGCTAAATAAGTCTGAGACAAGCTGCTCATTCCAGCCGGCCCCATATCAGCATGTTTCTCTCTTTTTGTGCTGTCTGACAATGAATAATTTCTCTGAGCACCTCAGTGCTCGTTCCTCCCCCTGCAGCGGTGCCACCCCGCACCCACAACAGCCCCGGGGACACTCCGTGCAGCTCATTTCCTGTTCTCTGGAATGCACACAGCTGCTGACCCAGAGACCCATTCCCTTCCACTCAGAGCATTAAGCACGT
>NW_011218348.1:0-385 GCF_000146605.3 Meleagris gallopavo | reverse complement strand
AAATAACAATATTTATATAAAAGTTTAAGAGTGTATGTCTGTGTCCTCAGCAAAAAATATGTAACAAGACAAGTGTGATTAAATACACTGCCTGTTATCTGAAAGCCCCTCAAATAATGCAGTAGTCTTTAGTTGTCATAACAGCTGCTCTATCATTATTCTTATTCTAGCCAGTTTCTGAACACTGTTAAAATGTGCTTTTCTAACTCAGTAAGAGATCTATGAGTTATGTGATTATTTGATAAAATAAGCTTGCTGGCAATGTAACTTGAAATCTCTGCCCATTATTCCTTTTTTTTTTTCCCCTAAGACTCATAGAAGAGTCTGGAATAATTAACATTTCTTCCACTGATTCCTGAAGCAGAACATCATTTCAAGATGCAAA
>NW_011218347.1:0-453 GCF_000146605.3 Meleagris gallopavo | reverse complement strand
GTCCAATGAGTCAGAGCTTCAGCTAGCAAAACTTAATGCAGCTTAACTTCTAAAGTTAGAGCTATTCTTCATGTAACTGAGGATTTGGTATGCAGTGAAAACTGGGGGCTTGGGAGGAGCTGAAGGATTTATCTCTTTTTTTTGCATGTGTTAGTGAAAAAAAATCATCTAGGGCAGGACTTGAAAACATACATGGCTTTTAAATCTTTGGGGTTTTTTGATTGGTGCATTTTTGTGGTGGTGTTGGGTCTTATTAATTATACCTTCTTCCTCTCCATTCTCTTGTAGCTCAGATGAAAAGACTTGGAGAATGTCTATAGAAAATTTGTAATAGCTGCTCTATCCCCGGACAATTCAAAAGCTCTCACACATTAATCATTTAATTTTAGTTATGAATTAAGCTTTCCACCTAAACAACAAATCGTGTTCAAAGCACATTTTATGTGACTGAAA
>NW_011218346.1:0-389 GCF_000146605.3 Meleagris gallopavo | reverse complement strand
AAAAGAAATCCAGATCAGAAAGAACACTTAAAAATAAAACAAACAACAAAGAAGTAATGACTGTTGTAAGATTAGAACACCTGCTAGAAATGGAATACAAGTGAAACTCCCTTTGTGAAAGCTGCTCAGGTTTTTTTTGCTGTTGTTTTTCTTCTTTGGACTGACATCGACAGAGGTTGCTTGAATGTGCCCCAAAGCTTTGGAGAACTTACAGCTAAATGTACTCCATTTCCAAACTCTCCAGATAAGAAAAAAAAAAAAAAATAGAATGAGAGAAGCCAGGAACAAAGATTAGGAGAGAGATGCTTACTAGGGAAGGGCCATTAAAAAAATAAAAAGGGGAAAAAAAAATAAAATCAACGTATCTCTTGCACAGTAATGTTGATAAA
>NW_011218345.1:0-327 GCF_000146605.3 Meleagris gallopavo | reverse complement strand
CTTTTCCTTTTTTTTTCTTCTTCTTTTTTTTCCTTCCTGTTTCCACTGCAGACAATTTACCTTCATGGTTCTTGTTTTTCTTTTTTTCCAGCTAATGTTGAAATTCAAGTAATAATACTTGACATTCTTCATTCTAGAATCTTTAGAATGATTTCTGAAGTTGGGTTACTTAGAAGCCTTTGTGCTAAACAAATACTTGAGTACTTTTTCTATTTTGTAATGAAAATAGGTGCCTGAAAACCCTCAGAAGTCAGCTGAAGATTAAAGCCTTGTGACTACCAGCAGTTTTCTGTATTATCCATGGGAGTGATATAGGCTCAAGGTTGT
>NW_011218344.1:0-527 GCF_000146605.3 Meleagris gallopavo | reverse complement strand
CTGGGAAGAGCTCTCAATACTGCACTGTACTTCACAGCCTGTCTATACGTTACCCTCCCAAAGCCAACCAGAACTTCTACTCCGTAACATAATAAAGGAAATGGGGAAAAGAAAAGGTAGAATTATTTGTTGCATAGAATGCTTACTTACAATAAGGGGAAAAAAGATTTTTGCCACAGTTTTGTTTTCACCGAATACTACAGACGAACAGATCTACTCACTTCCTGTTAAAATTAAATGCAAATTATTGAAAGCTTTCATGAGATTAGGGGGAAAGAGCACCTACGCCAACTTCACATATGTGATTCAGAAGCATCACTCTCAGTGGACGGAAAGCCTTGACTTAGTCTTTCATTCTGAAGAGTTACAAGTCCTAGTAGGCCAGGAGTTAAGCTTACAGCATTCAGGGCTAGATTTAGGGAGTTGCCATGTCAACACACCTCCACCGTTAGCAAGAACACCTCAGAGACTGGGATGTGAACTAGAAGCCCTATTTTTAAGTCTCCATATTCAGATTCAGTGCAACA
>NW_011218343.1:0-344 GCF_000146605.3 Meleagris gallopavo | reverse complement strand
AATTGATTTTACAGCTGGTCAAAGATTTTTTTTTTGCATATTCAACTTAGTAAATATCAAATAGCTGGCTTGTTTGCCTTAGAGGCCCCGTTTCCAGAATATATTTAATCTGGTGTATATAGCTTACTTCTGTGGTGATTTTTGTTTTTTTTTGGTAGCTACTATTACTTAACCTAATGATCATGGGAAGCGTTGTTTTTGTCCTCTGAAATCCACAGTGGGCTTCCTCTCTTTAATAACCAGATCTTAAGCTTTGATAAATGCTTATTATAAATGATAATATATTTGAATGAAGGGAAAGATTGTGTGAAGAAATAAACTCTTGTTTGGACAGCTAATAAATG
>NW_011218342.1:0-578 GCF_000146605.3 Meleagris gallopavo | reverse complement strand
TTTGATCTTGAGTCAACGCCTACGCCTGTATCTGGGCACGTCCTGGTCTTCGCTACCACACCCTTTGGCCTGATATCTGTGGCTGAATCACTATACCAGGTACCAAAGGGGGGGGGGGGTTCGTAATTTGCCACATGAACGTATTTAATGTCCCCTTTGCAATGAAAACAGGGGTGTCAACTGCTTCCTCTGCTGGCCGTGCACCGATTACTGAAGGGCTTACTGATCCCCAACCTCTAACAATCTCCCCCAAGTTGCGAGGAGACCACACCATTTTTGGTCCTGCTTGCACCTTCCAAGGCCATTTTTAACTTGTGTCTCTGTCAACGGTTTACGGGCTGGTTCTGCCCAGTTGCGTGACTAGTGGGACGGAGGGATTTCACAAAATCCGCGCCTCCGGAAAAGGGAAACAGGGGACCCCAAAATAATTAAAAACAGCGGCAACGATCTGAGGAGAAACAAACTAATTTCAAATTGTAAAACCATGACAGTCTCCCAGGCTCTAGGTCCTCAGGGGGCAGGGAGCAGAAGATCATTCATGGTTGCCCAACTTGTGGCTTGAGCGAGGTGTCCTTGCC
>NW_011218341.1:0-509 GCF_000146605.3 Meleagris gallopavo | reverse complement strand
TTTTGTTCTGCCATGATATATATATATAATGATATATAAACGTTCATTTATTATTATCACACATCCTAGGAAGCAGACACGCTACTAATTTACTTTTTTTTCTTTTTTTTTTTTTGTGTGTCTTACAAGGGTCATTTATCATACAGAACATCCTCCAAATAGGTAGCCCTAAAATCTCAATTTACAAAGACATTTTTTAAAGCTGAATTCTACAGACAGGGCTATGCTCCTGATGGTTAGAATAAAAACTTTATGATATTGAAATATCTGGATTTAAGGAGGGAAAAATTCTTTTAGCAGTTCCTGCTCCTGACAAATTAATGTCTGCCTATTATGTCTACCTAAATCTTACCGTATTTATTAGCGAAAGAAAAAGCACTGTCTGACTCTCTTTAGGACAAGTTCACAAAGTGAAAGCATTTACCAAAAGGGCATTAATTTTTATCATAACATCTGTGATTCCTGGGTGGGGAAAGGAAACACCATAAAAACCCAAGTCTGTATACACA
>NW_011218340.1:0-372 GCF_000146605.3 Meleagris gallopavo | reverse complement strand
CAAACATGATTTTAACATTTCTTCCTTCAAATAATGTCTAAATGTCCAGCTGTTCAGCAGAATGTTTCAACTTGAACCTGATTTTTTTAGTTTGTAACTAGCTAAAAAGAACTGTACTTTACAAATGTGGATCTAATTATTATTATATTTTTTTTAATTGTGGTTTTACTATATACAGAAGAATAAGAACTTGTTAAAGTGATTCTGGCCTCTTCAAAGGGGTCTGTATACCTGGTCTGTAGCTGACAGTAGTACCTCACAGGATGTAGGGTGTTACTTTTTGAAAGCTGGAATCATAGAATCACTCAGGTTGGAAAAGACCTTAAAGATCATCAAGTCCAACCACGACCATGCTATCCTAACTCTAACAAC
>NW_011218339.1:0-329 GCF_000146605.3 Meleagris gallopavo | reverse complement strand
AAGAGAAAAGCAATTCGCAGAAGCTATCTTGAGTATACATTACAGATGCACCTGAAGCAAACACAAAAGGAGAATAATACACAACAAGAAAATTTCTTCACAGACTTCACTGCCTTTTCTAGGTCAAATTACTACCGGGAGGACTGTAGAACAGGAGAACAACTCCCATGAAAAGCTGTTATAATAAAAAAAAAAAAAGGAAAAGAAAGAAAGGAAGGAAGGAAGGAAGAAAACACCACCAAAAAAAACATGCTTCTTTGTTACTTCATTTCAAGAAAGTAATGATAATAACAGAAGAAAATAACCATTACCCACACAAAACCATTAAA
>NW_011218338.1:0-407 GCF_000146605.3 Meleagris gallopavo | reverse complement strand
AACTTAGTAATATATCAGTGATTTTTAGTCTGTCTTTGTTCCCTTGAAATACTCAGTTCATGTACATTATATAATTAGTTTCTACCAACAAATATATAGTTAAGTAGTTAAACAAGAGCTAAGAGTAGTTAGATATCTTCGTATAACTTCGTATAATGTATGCTATACGAAGTTATTACGGCTTAACTTCGTATAGCATACATTATACGAAGTTATACGAGCATTACACAATAGTTTTTGAACTTGCACCTTTCATAAACTTAAATTTAAATTTTTCAAATCATCATTGCATAGAATTACTTGAAAAATATTACCTAATTCTGCATTCCACCTCACAGTAAAAGCTATTGGGATAACAATACAAAAATAGTAACTTGGAGAACACCAGCCAGCCGTGCTGCTCTTCA
>NW_011218337.1:0-469 GCF_000146605.3 Meleagris gallopavo | reverse complement strand
ACACTACACAGCCTCAACACAGTCATGCTGGATGGAAAAAGACTTCACTTCCTTCCAAGGAACTGTTACTGAAGGCTGTCAATGCCTGATGTCATACTAGGAGAACAGCTTGCCCTCTACCACAGCTGTTAGCATAGCTGCCTCCCAACACTGTGCACTCATAACCATGTCCTTAAAAAAAATCTTCAGCTAGAATAACACATCTTCTAGAACACTCTAGTTCAGATTGTTATTATTTATGAGGACAAGCAGGCCATCTGAGTCACATGCAGATCACAAACTCATGCCTCAGACCCCAGTTAACCTCTCTGTCCTTATATCCTTATATCCGGACTCACACCATGTGGCTCCAGCTTATCGTTGATCTATGCCCAAAAACACCACAAGGCAAAGGGAGATTTACTGCCACCTCAGCCCGCAGCAGGGTAGCAGTGGGATGTGCAGCAGGAAGGCTGGAGGCCAAATAGCA
>NW_011218336.1:0-541 GCF_000146605.3 Meleagris gallopavo | reverse complement strand
AAGGAAAACATTTCTTTAAGATACTAATGTTAACAATGGGTGTTGAAAATCCGTGTGCAGAGGAATACAAGATTCTGGAAAAAGTCTCAGTTATGAGACATTTTATTTAAAAAGACTGTATATAAAGTATGCTGCTTTTATGACAGCTGTTGTTTTTTTTTGTTTTGTTTTGTTTTTTGTTTTTTTTTTTAAACAATTGACACGATTCACATAGCTGTAAGAGATAAGACCTGTATTTCAGGAACAACTCCAAGTGAAGTGTTTGTGTCAACACTGGACATGTTTTCTGTGTAAGGAATTCATACACACTTCTTCTCTTTCCCCCTAAAACACTGAAACCTGTTTTTAACTGTAGGCTGTCATATGGCAGAAAGGTTCTTTTCTCTCAAACGTTACTTACAACTACCCAGTAAGGCTAAGCAAAACCAGCAAGTGTGGCAATTTCTTGCTTTGTAACTTTGTAGGTATTTGAAAATTTCAAGTTTCAAAAAGTGGTTTCACAAAGCTATTTTTGTTTCACATTTTTCTTGGTTTTTCCTTA
>NW_011218335.1:0-402 GCF_000146605.3 Meleagris gallopavo | reverse complement strand
AGCTTCTGTAGAAACTGCAGAGCGTGCTGCATTACGCTGGGCAGAGCCAGCTATTATAGCCAAAGGCTATTAACTCCTTATTCTGGAAAGTATAAATGCAAGTGCTAATCTGCTGGATAATGTGTCTGTCAGTGTTCTATCACAGTCGGATGCAGAGCTGTCCTACAAAGAGCTCTTTCCTTGCGTAGTGCTTTCAAAGGCTGTACCACAGTGTCCAAATTTCCAGGCTGGCCTTCGGCATCTCCCCCCCCCCCCCCAAAAAAAAAAAAACTAGGAATGGCTTCCTCATGGATAGGTAACAGAACTGCCCATTTTGCTCTCTCTCACACTCCAGAATTCTTTTCTTTATCATTTCATATCCCAGGAAGCACTTCCTCAGCATTTGCTCTGACTGTACACAAA
>NW_011218334.1:0-392 GCF_000146605.3 Meleagris gallopavo | reverse complement strand
CCCCGGAGGACCTGGCGGGAAGAGGCAGTGGGGTGGAGCTTCGGACAGGACCCGGAGCGTCTGCGTCTCTCCGTCTGGCCCGGCTCAGCCGTCTCAGCTCGCCGCGGAGAAAGCGTGTGCTTTTCCCTCGCACTATCTCATTTTTTGATACTCTCGTCTCTCTCGTTTTTGTTTGAATTAGTTAAATTCAGTAAATTACCCTTCCTCCTCAGATGGTTGCCATTGTGTTTTTGTTAAAACTATCGGCTAGCTCTCTGCCCTTCCCCTCTTCCGGAGCGCGCGTGGTCCGGCCCCGGCCCCGGCCGGTACGCGGCACACCGTTCTACCCCCTTTTTTTCCCTCTCTTCTTCCCGGGGCCTGTGCCCCCCTGTCACGGACTTACATGTAAGGAT
>NW_011218333.1:0-439 GCF_000146605.3 Meleagris gallopavo | reverse complement strand
TATCTCTTAGGTTGAGGCCAAGTATCCTCCTGCTTTGCTTGTAAGATGCACCAGACCCACTGTAGATTTGCTGGAAGACTACAATGTAGATGCAAGGAAGCTGGGCTCACCTCTACTAGCTTCAGATCTGAAGACAGGAAGGAGTGTTCCACCAACTGCTGCACATCAGGAACCACTAGGTCCTCCTGTTTGTCCATAAATATTTGGTAGCAGTAGCAGTCCTGCTCCTTCTGGGCTCCTGACCTGCAAGGAGTGGTCATGGGGAATGCTTACCTCGTGCCATTGTGAATCTCCTTATCCAACATAGCACGGCGTCCTGCTCCCAATGAGCATAACTTAGTTTCCCCTCTTCCATATTAAAGATATTTCTAATTTTTTTAAACGAACCACAATCAGAAAACTTCTTTTTAGATCTATTTAGAAAGGATTTCCTCCAGAT
>NW_011218332.1:0-505 GCF_000146605.3 Meleagris gallopavo | reverse complement strand
TTAGCATTATGTCATCCAAACCATCTTGCCAACAAAGGATGTTCTCTCCAGCTGGCAAGCAAACCTGGTAATCAGACTTGCCAAAATAAAAACTGGCAAGGACTTTGACACCTGATGTGCAAAGAAAAGGGCTGAGCACAAAGCTAATATTTACTTTGTCTGCATCTTTTTTGGAATTTAAGCAGAAAGGCTAGAATGTCCTTGAACATTCATCCGCAGGAAAACCTGCACTGTATTAGCCGTGTCTCGGCACTTGACAGCTTATGCCATCTTGGATTTTTCCAGCAAATTTAAGTACCGTGCTGGAAAAATTCTACAGAGAAGGTTTAATGTTTTTTTCCCCCTATTTACTAAATATAAGATGCATTATTTACCAGCCTACATCAGCAAGTTATGACAACCTTACCACAATGT
The DNA here is from genome assembly GCF_000146605.3 of Meleagris gallopavo. Taxonomy (NCBI): domain Eukaryota; kingdom Metazoa; phylum Chordata; class Aves; order Galliformes; family Phasianidae; genus Meleagris; species Meleagris gallopavo. The sequence goes on along the minus strand of NW_011218332.1, from coordinate 91 downwards.
AAAAAGACTATGTGTTTACGGAACAGAGATTTAGCGCATTAAAATATTATAGTTTTAGACAGTCTCAAGCTCTCTCTGCTTTGCTGCAAAA
>NW_011218331.1:0-589 GCF_000146605.3 Meleagris gallopavo | reverse complement strand
CTGCAACACAGATAAAGTAGCCAGAGAAATAAATAAATATTTAAAATTCTTCACTTACTTTGTTGCTTTTTTTTTTTTGTTGTGTGCCATGGATGTCTTCACTTGGAAAAAAGAGACATTTCCAAATTAAATTGAACAAAGGTAAGGTTTTTTTTTCTTTTAAGCTAAAGTATATAAAAAAACAAGCAAATCATGAAAAATGAGAGTTTCTCCTTTCTCAATTACATTAATTGTTATATTGAAACCAGCTTGGAAAAATTACTTCTATTGTAACTGTTGTACATATGCCATTAGAATATTAAAAATAATAATTAAGAAAATGCACATATTAGGCTTGCACAAGATATAGAACTTGTGAGGCTAACGCTTATTGAAAAGTAAGGGTGATCCTTTGGCTTCAGAGAAATATAAGAGAGTCTCATATATTCCTGCTTGAGCTGTTGTTAATATGGCAGGAAAAAGAACTGGAAATTAGGATGCCACTTTACTTGCCAGTTTTTCAGTGTGTTTTCAGCTAGTTATAGATATTGCATCTACATGTTAAGTTTTAAACAGCCCTCAAATGACTCTGTAGATTCTAAGAAAGTGA
>NW_011218330.1:0-457 GCF_000146605.3 Meleagris gallopavo | reverse complement strand
TTTTCCACCACATCAGAAAGGTCAACTTTGACAAACACTCTAAAGGAAATGCATAAATGTTTGGCTTAGGAAGACTTCTAATGTAATAATACAGTTCAAAACATCAAAACAAGAAGATTTATGTAGTATAGACCCCAGCAAAATATGGTTATTTACTTCAATTTCATTTTTCTTGCTTACCTGACAATAGTACCTCTGGACAACCAAAACAAGTCTTTCTGGACTTCATTTCAACTGTCAAACTTGTCAAAAAAGATCTCAAAACTCCATTTAGAGCACTATCAGCCAGCAGTAGCAGTCAAGGATCTACATGAATCAAGGTGTTTTGTTGTTTTTGTTTTTTGTTTGTTTGTTTTTTTTACAGGAGAAACTGGATGCTGGCTAAATAGAACAATTAGAATTAAATTGAACTCAAGTTTTGTGTTGAAGCCCCTGCTGCTAAGCTTTAGCCTGGTCA
>NW_011218329.1:0-491 GCF_000146605.3 Meleagris gallopavo | reverse complement strand
TTTGTTTTGTCAATAGTGAAATCAGAACACAGCATCACGGTCTGACAGCTTTCTAAAAACAGATAAAAACAACCCAAACATTTCATTTCATCTAATAATAATTTTAACAAAACAAAACAACCCAACAGTTCTCAAGGAGTTGAAAAATATTTTCTGTGTGCAGAGATCCAAATGGAATTTTGGTGCTGCTCCTTCCTCTCTGTGCTGCATGACCTGAGCCAAGTTCAGACTCCGCATCTCACAGCCTGTGCTCCCTCTTCTTGCTGCCCCAGCACAGCACAGGCTGCTGACATAACCTCAGCCACAGCCCACCTGCTCAGACCCTCTTCTTTCTGAAGTGAGCTGAGAAGCACCTGATACAGTAAGGGAACTCAGAGACGGTTCTGAATTTTAATGTATTGCAGATTTGTTAACAGCTGAAAAATGCAATGGGATTTAGTTCACTTTCTGGGATGTCTCCTTTCTTATCGCACTTCTTATCACCGCTTCTG
>NW_011218328.1:0-400 GCF_000146605.3 Meleagris gallopavo | reverse complement strand
CAAAACATATGGAAATGGTACATTCCCAGAGGAATGCCAGTTTATGGGAATGGGATCGTATCAATCCCCAAACATCAAAATGGAACATCTTGGACTCTTTAGAACAAAAAAATGCATCTCTTTATGCTCCTAGCTGCTGAGGCTTTGTGCAGGTATTGACATGTCAAGTTTGTGAAAATACATAAATTCCATTCACTAATAATTAAACATCAGATGAGAACATATATATCGTTTATATAATGTATAAATCCAGTAAGAGTAGAAGCTTCGAGTCAATTAACCTCAAGACAAACCTCTACATGTTACTCTTTTATCTTAAAATCACATTTCTTTCCTTTTTTTTCTTTTTTTTTAAAAACCAAATCACAGTGTTTTAGGATACAATAGCCATACCATGAGT
>NW_011218327.1:0-568 GCF_000146605.3 Meleagris gallopavo | reverse complement strand
AAACACTTTCTAGTACTGGAATGCCACACAGGGAGCAGGCCCCGAGTCCGGTACAGCTGATAGCAAGCTGCTTCTGGCTCACAGCTCCCTCAGCCTCTGCCGGTGTGAAGTGCGCTCTGCTAAAGGGTCCCTGGATGGAGCCAAGCTGGAAGCAGCAGGTCTGACAGTGAAGATTAGGAAGCCCAAGTGTGTAGCAGCCCTTCAGCTGCATCGGGTCTGGCCTCTGTAGGTAATTTGTTCCAGTGTTTGACCACTGTATGGGACCTGCTGAATCACGGCCTGTACCTCTGGTTGACCACCTGAGGCGAGCAATGAGTCAGCCCTGGGAGCACAGGTGAAGGCAATTCACTTGTGCTACCAGAAGGGGTAGAGCCTGGCTCCACCTCTCCTGGACCCCACTTAAGAGCTGACTACCAATGGGGAGGGATCTCTTTTGGAGATCGCTCCTCTTGGAGTCTTCTCAGCAAGCCCAGGACAAGTGTAAGCTTTCCATCCATTCCTCTTTAGCAGATAACCTGTTTAGCCTAACTTTCTTGTATTTTTCTTAATTATAACGTCCGTATATTCA
>NW_011218326.1:0-530 GCF_000146605.3 Meleagris gallopavo | reverse complement strand
AAATTTATACATTAGAGTGGCTGGCAAGTAAAATAATTTTTCAAATGTTTTAAAGACAAGAATCAATTAAATGCAGGCTAAAAAGCAACAAAGAGACCCACTGGGAAGAGGTAGATTGAGTGCAAAAGTTAAATGAAAGAAAGTTGATTAGTTTTCACAGAAAACAATATATGCAGAAAGCAATAAACAAGGTCCAGCACAAGTCAGTCCCCTTTCCTCAATTAACATAATAAGGCTACATATTTTTAGTGTGTTTTAGTAAGCTAGATAAAACAAAGCCTGCTGCTGGGCTCCTGAAGAAAAGGAATAGCAACTACATCAGTAACTCTTGGCCTGGTGTTTTCTCTCCTCTGAATCTCCTACAATTCTCATTAAACATAAAGAAAGGCTGACTAGAGATACGAAAATAAACAAAAACACGAAAATAACTATTTCATAATCCTTGAAATTTTGATCTTCATAAAGTTTTAACCTTTTCAATGTTTGGAAGAACAAAGAGGCAAAACTATCATTGCTACAAAAGCTAAAAA
>NW_011218325.1:0-469 GCF_000146605.3 Meleagris gallopavo | reverse complement strand
TATTATTATTATCATGTATTATAAGATTGTTACCGTATATAATATAATATAATATAATATAATATAATATAATATAATTATAAAATGGTTGAAGCATGGGCATGCTCTGAATAACTGCCTATTTCAGTCCAAGAACATGGGCTCAGCCTTTCCTCTTCTGCTGTAAACAATGTACACAGACAAAAATAAACACAACTTTTCTGCTCACCTGAGTCCCTATACCTGAGCGTGAACGACCTGAGGGATAAAGAACTTAGGGAGAAGAGCCTGAGTCGAATTGAAGAGCATGCAGGTGAGAGGACTTCTACAGGTAAGATGCTTTCTAGAGGCTTGGGCAGTGCTTTGGGAAGTTTGCAAGGAAGCTGTTGTTTTGTTTAGTTTTGTTTGTTTGTTTAGATCTGTTGGTTATTCACAGTCTGAGAAATTACAGGAGGATAGTAGAAACTACTATGTCACCAAGTGTGATAGC
>NW_011218324.1:0-371 GCF_000146605.3 Meleagris gallopavo | reverse complement strand
TTCTCTCAAACTACATACCAAGCCTCTTCAATGTTAGATTTTTAGCTGAACACACACCAACTTTTGGAATCGATTCTCATCCATCCAAAAGTTGCAGTAGTTTCACTAATAAAACGAAGATAACATTCTGAAAACTACAGTGCTCATCTATCCATGAGAAAAAGGGAAAGAGAGCTACTATATATACTATATATATATACTATAATATTCTGTACTTATTACTTTTAATAAATCGAAACTAAAAAAGAAATGTATTAAAATACTTATGAACCCAGGACTAATAACATAGAGCATAATAGCATTTTGTCCAATATAATAAAATAGGAGGCATTACTTTCAGAGCAGCCCTCATTCTACATAACTACTTGTTT
>NW_011218323.1:0-364 GCF_000146605.3 Meleagris gallopavo | reverse complement strand
ATTTTAGGTTAGAAATGAGTAATTAACGCCAGTTACAAAACGTAGGACAAAGGAAGACAAGAAAAAAAGTTAATACAAAAAAAAAAAAGAAAAAGAAAAAAGAAAACTGTTTTTAAGCTGCTTTTAACGCTTTACTGATTTTAATTCTCAGTGCTAATCAAATATCTAAAAATCCACAGGAAAATAAAGGAAACTGTATTGATGAGATGGACCATGCATACAAACAGAGGTGGGCACAACTCTCCAGGATGTGGAAGTTTTCCTGAGCATTTCACAGCCATTTCCAGTATATCTGCTGCACTGGCAATGGCCAACTGTAAGGCTGGAACATCAGTATCACATTGGTCCTCCAGAATTAAAGAAA
>NW_011218322.1:0-523 GCF_000146605.3 Meleagris gallopavo | reverse complement strand
ATTTCTTATGGATCTTCTGACCCCAAAGTCTAGTCTTTTTTTTTTTTTTCCTGCTAATATTTTGACTGTGTTGTCTTGTAGTGGATCCATTCCCAGTAACTCCCTCATCATTTGTTAACCTTGGTAGCATTTTTGTTGAGAAAATACCATTTATTGTTATGGTTAATGGGTGGATATTGCTGCCTCAGGTCTGTTTTATGTGTTTACAATACATTTCATTTGGCTGATCACCATATTAACAGAAACCCTGAATAAGACTAGGTCAGGCTACCCAGGTCCCCATCCCAACCAGGCCTTGAACACCTTCAGGGACGAGGCATCCACAGCTTATCTAGATAGCCTGTTTTTGGACCTTTACCAACCTCTCAATTGTTGCAAGTTAGCAACACAACACAGGGTTCTTGTGCAAGGAAGATTCTCCTTATTGCTATATCCCCTTGCTTTCTCAAACAAGCCTTTTATATTCTAACACATGTAGTCAGTACACTTCCACTAACAATCCATTGGCTAGAAAGCAAGCAAG
>NW_011218321.1:0-522 GCF_000146605.3 Meleagris gallopavo | reverse complement strand
ATGATGTATTTTCTTATGGATCACAGGATATGACAGAGAATTTGGCATCACTCCTACCCCACAGCTGGGTGACATGGGATGGAGGAGGTCAGTCCCTTTGTGGGGATGGTATGAAGAAATGTTACTGAAATCAATCTTGGTTTCATTTCTTAATGTTGTTTTTTTTTTACTGTTGTACTTTATGGAATCTACAGAACTTTTATCTTGCAGCATACAAACTCAGATATGTTTTCTGTACAACATTTGGCCTTTGTAGTACTCCTGACATTGGTCAGCAGGATGTGGATCTGTTGCGGACTAAAATGCGTAACTTCATCTCTTCCACATTTTTAAGCACAAAATCAAATTTGGATCATCAGTTTTCATTTACACAAATGACAAATCTCAGGTCATCAGTTTGTCATCTCTAATCACTTTGGTTGTTTTTTTGTTTGTTTGTTACCCTTAAGAAATCCCTCTCTGCTTGTTTCTGACTTTTGACTTGTGTGGTTATCTCATTGTTTGTCAACACAGTTTATGTAT
>NW_011218320.1:0-402 GCF_000146605.3 Meleagris gallopavo | reverse complement strand
CCATAGCAGAGGTGCTCCAACCTCCGGACATCTTCGTCGCCTCCCCCGGCCCCGCTCCAACAGCTCCCACCCTTCCCGTGCCGGGGCCCCAGGCCTGGACGCAGCACTGCAGCTGGGGGCTCCGAGGGCAGAACAGAGGGGGGACCAATCCCCCTCCCCTGCCCGCTGCCCCCCTCTGCTGATGCAGCCCAGGATGCAGTCGGCCTTTGGGGCTGCGAGCGCACACTGCTGCCTCACGTCCAGCTCTTCGTCCCCCACAGCCCCCCGCCCCTCTCCGCAGGGCTGCTCTCTGTGAGCTCTTCTCCCAGTCTGCACACCCCTGGCATTGCCCCGACCCAAGTACAACACCCGCACTGGGCCTTGCTCAGCCTCAGCAGGTTCTCGTGTGCCCACTTCTCGAGC
>NW_011218319.1:0-452 GCF_000146605.3 Meleagris gallopavo | reverse complement strand
AGTTACTTTTCTTCTGCTTTTACCAGGAGATAACATCTTCCACAGTTCCTCTGTCAGAATTTCCAGAATTTCTTTCTTTCGCATCACTTCACCTCTGCTTATTGGTGTTTCTTTATCTTTATATGCCTTTTTAACTCTTTCTGTTCTTAAGTTTTCATTGCTGTAATACCAGTTTCATTGTGTGTTTTTTTTCCTTAAGAGGAAAACAAGTCCCAAAACATCAAGACAATTTAAAGTCTCTATGTGGGACCTAACCAGCAAAAGCATCTTAATGCTTAACTTCGATTGTTCCTTCTTCTAAAGGACTGCTCTATTTAATCTTCTTCTTTGAATTGGCAAAGTGAGCTTCTCAATGGAGGATCAATTTATTTTTGCAAAGCAAAGAAGCCCTCCCTATGTTTTGTATCTGGGACAGTTTAAAATACATGAATGTATCTCCCCAGTAAGACGTT
>NW_011218318.1:0-445 GCF_000146605.3 Meleagris gallopavo | reverse complement strand
CACGCTGCCACACGCTGTGGTTCACCCGGCAGGCAGCTGAGCAGCACCGGCCGTTCGCTCACTCCGCCCTGCCCCAGTGTGCCAGTGGGGAGAGAGCTGTAAACAGACTCGAGGGAGATACAAACAGAAAGGCAGAAAGCAGTTACAGAAAGTCAGAGGATAACTGTAGTGTATGTATCTCTACACACATTTGCAGTCTTTCCACACTGTACAGTTAACAAATGTGTATTTAGCAGAGTGGCATAGTTGGGATGGTGTTTACAGGTTTACAGTTAGATAGATTATCGTGATGGAAACAGACAAGCAAAGAAAGGAAATGCTCACTCATGTGCTAAGCTTGCAGTAGAAAACGCCAAAGAGAGGGATCTCCAGAAACAGATCACTACCCCAGTGGCAACTGTCCCTCACAGTGGGGTCTAGGAGAGGTGCAGCCAGGCTCCACCCC
>NW_011218317.1:0-317 GCF_000146605.3 Meleagris gallopavo | reverse complement strand
CCTCACCTCTGGTGCTCCATGGATGCAGCACCTCAGGGTCTCTCATTGCAGTGGAGTGGAGCTGCTCCCCCTCCTTCTCACCGCTGGTTGGGGAGGCCGTGGTGGACAAGCTGAAGAGCCTGCACTACACTATCCGTGGGCTGACCTCGGTGAGCTGGGGGCTGGGCTGTGGGGGAAGCAGAGTGCAGACAACCTTGGGGCCAGGCTGCACTCTGTGTGCAGGGCAGGTGGGCAGGGGGATGGTGGCAGAGTGGGGGTTTGGGGTGGGGATGGGAGAAGTGGAGATGAGGGGGAGCATAGGAAGGGAGTTTAGCATG
>NW_011218316.1:0-381 GCF_000146605.3 Meleagris gallopavo | reverse complement strand
TCTCAATGCAGATGACTAAGTCAGATAATTGAAAGCCTCATAGGTTTTTTAGCTTCCATGTAAATGTTTGCAGGTGTGACCAGATAAAGTCAGGTAACATTAAATCTTGATTTTAGTTCCTAAAAAAAAAAAAAAACTTTTCCATTTGACTTTAAGCCAATTATTTTCTTCTAACTTGGTAAATGTATCAATCAAATGTAGCAAATGTCAAGGCAGTTGACTGTCTGGACCTTCCTGACATGGAGATGTCTTTCTCCTGTAGACTCCTCTAAGTTTCAGAGAAGCAGATGTTTTGCAGATTCAGGACTCCAGCACTCATTCTCTATTGGGAAATCCTGTATGAAGATTTAAAATGTTCTCCTCTCTTTAACTTTTTTTAGT
>NW_011218315.1:0-498 GCF_000146605.3 Meleagris gallopavo | reverse complement strand
TTTACATTGTCTTTCTTATTTTACATTTAATTTTGGAATTTTTCCATTTTTTTCCTGCCAAACTCATCACTAAGCTTTGTTGTGGTTTGATTATTTACCTGGGAAAATTAACAGAGAAGTCTAGCATCCTGGAGAAAAAAAATCACACAGTGTATGCCCTTGTCAAGGCAATTTAATTTATAACTATGACCAGACCCTCAGTAAAATTTCATCAATCTCTGTGCTCTCTGGGTAATGTAAGTGTGATGACATCTTTTCAGCACATTACACCCTCAACTTCTTAATTTAAAGCTTCTGATTATCTTATGAAGGGCAATGATCTATATCTAGATTTTTGTTCTGCTTAAACTCAAGTTCCATATGCATGTCTTTCTACATATTTCATTGTGAGGATTAGAGGTCTGGTAAGGAGATTTATGGTCCTGACACATAGATTTGCTGAGGAATTATTATATGAGTTAGAATCCTCTTTTGGATACACATCCCTCTATCTTCAGT
>NW_011218314.1:0-525 GCF_000146605.3 Meleagris gallopavo | reverse complement strand
CACTGCAGTAAGCAATATGCTATCTGAAACATTATTAGCAGGCAATTCTAGACCTCTTTGCAGGTCCTGTTCCCGTTTGCAGACAGAATTACTGGTTGTAGTCTACAATAACATGGAAATACGGATAGATTGCTGAAGATCTTCTTGCTATCTTTGAAGCTATCGCCACCCCACTGAGTCGCTCATAGAGAGCAGGTCTAAAGAAACTTTATTTTGAAGGTAAAGATGGCATAGGAAGGATAATAATTACCTGAAGACACTACTGCTATGAAAACAGTATTTTGATGAACTACTCAAAAGATCCTATAGAAATATTAGTGTATACCTATATGCCTTGTTTTGGCATTAAATGCATTCCTTATGCAGGTGTATGCACCATGTAGCTATTCTGACCAGAAAAGAAAGACAATGCAACAAAATTGGAACCAATTAAGTTCCAAGAGGAAAAAAATTATACTCTTGAGCATTTTTTAATTTTTTTTAGTTTTAATTAAGGCAGCTTACTAAGTACATACAATATATTAA
>NW_011218313.1:0-520 GCF_000146605.3 Meleagris gallopavo | reverse complement strand
CTCCCTTCCCTCCTTCACTCATATTGGGAGTATTGATGACTTGAATACCTTGTCTTAATTTTCTCCATGACTAATCTATCGGTTTTTACTTAAGGAACCCTCAATGGTTTAATGAGACAGCTGTTGCCTTCTATTTCTCCCCCAACCCCCCCAGCTGAGAAATTAAATTTAAAAGCACTGCTTTAAATAGGTCTGACACTGTCTCATCTCCACTTCAGTTGCTCTGGGAGTATCTCACCCATAAGTGCAGGTGTCAGGTCAATCAGAATTCAACCAGCTTTTTGGTTCTGTCTGAGTTGGAAGGTGGTGAGGAAATAGGGATGTGAAATTTCTTCATTCTCCCCCTTTTTTGAGTTTGTTTAGTTTAGCGGCTTTGTGTTGGTTTTGGGTTATTTTATTGTTATTGATATGTTGGGGGGTTTTGTTTTGTTTTGTTTTGTTTCATTTTTTTGGTTGGTTGGGTTTTTTATGTGTATGTTTGTTTTTAGTGGGTAGATAAATTTCTGCTAATATTTTGAAA
>NW_011218312.1:0-400 GCF_000146605.3 Meleagris gallopavo | reverse complement strand
TTAATTACAGGAACAGGACTATCTGCTCTGTTTCAGAAAATGATGTTTCACAAAGACCTGATGATTTGAAGACATTCTTCCCTGACTCATAACTCCATTTGTATTTATTATGCTATAGGAACATACTCATCACAGGGCAATGTGTCTCTTTTTGTATTATTGGTACTAGAATATCTTAAAAAATAAAAAAAAAATGTGTAGTCTCCCATCAAATATGCTTCTTTTGCTAGAACCTAAACTGTGAGACTGCAGTGTCATTATGTCCACTTTGCCTTGTGTAGAATATCGATATAGGGATAACTTTGCAGCTCTAACAAAATAACTTAGCAGCTCTTGCTAATTAAAGAAATAACTTTACTGTGTCACCTCCTACATGTGTTGAAGGATATTGTGGTAGGGA
>NW_011218311.1:0-503 GCF_000146605.3 Meleagris gallopavo | reverse complement strand
CCATTGCAATAAATAGTCACTTTGATTTACAATTCCCTTCAGCAAACTGAACAGGATATAAAATAACATATATATATCTATATATATATAGATATAGATATAGGTATCTATATAGATAGAAAATATAAAATATATAAAATAACTAAAGGGTAAGTTCATATTTTATAGATTTTTTGTAAGATGAGTTTTAACTTTCTTTTTTTCTATTTTATAATTGTGTTTACAATTTGCGTGACATTGGCAGTCAAAAGACAAAAATGAGCTGAAATACAGCCTTTAAAGATATAAGCAGCCATTAGCTGCAGCTTTCTGCATAAATAATAGGACTGGGGAATTAATGTTATCCTACAGAGATTTTATATACAATTTTATACTACAAGTTCTACTACAGAGATTTTAAAATCAAGGTTGAATATCATTCTGCCTTTAGACAGACACTTTTTCCTCCTTCTCTAAAGGCTTTTCAAAGGTCTGTATACACACCAAAATGTCTCATGTCTCAG
>NW_011218310.1:0-499 GCF_000146605.3 Meleagris gallopavo | reverse complement strand
AGAAAATGTATGATCTCTTATGCCCTTATAAAGGCTTGGAATATGCTTAAGAGATGAACTTGTGCATGCAGCATGCTTAGCCAAAATGATCACTCATGCCCTTACGTAGATTTTTCTGTCCCTGACCACCACCACTACTTGTCCCTGTCCCCAAAAAAATTGCCCCCGCATCTGGTATCTATCCTAAATACCTTTACCCACATAATCTGATAATGAAAAAATTCCTTTACTTTAAATGAGTTTAAAATTCAAACAACTTCTTAATAGATGATACTGAAATGCAGTTTTTCCACCATTTGTTTTTGGTAAAACATCCTTCATAATTATTGCTAAGGCCTCTGTTCCTCCTTTTTGAAGTATTCTGTTAGCAAAGAGGTGATACTGCTGTCTTCCCTCCTGTCTATATTTTGTTGTTGCTTTCCTTATAGTTGTTTTTTTTTCTTCCCATTTTTTCACCTTTGGGGATTTTTCAGATGATGTCTGAAGGAGATACTCCATG
>NW_011218309.1:0-489 GCF_000146605.3 Meleagris gallopavo | reverse complement strand
TTGCAATGCAGCCAGTGGACTGTGTCTTCTGCTGATGTACTTCCTAACCATCGGACTCGAGCCAGTGTGTCAGCTTCATCATTGCCTGGTGTCTCGCTCCAATTTATAGGAGGAAGAGGAGGTTCCTTTAATATCTGTATACCCGGCGTGAGATTAAGAACAATGGCTCAAATGTTGGTCTGACCAGTTTATTATAAATCATAATCAGGGAGACGGGGAAGGAAGGAGAGCGATAGAAAGATGGAAAAGAAGCAAGAATCGCGTGAAATGGGGATAGTCACCACCAGGATCCAGCAGCAGTCCTGTTGCACGCTGTTTCAAAGGTCTGAGGGAAAAGCGCAGGGGGAGAGCAGCAGCAGTATGGCCGACCTTGGACAGCAAGCAGGTAGCAGGAAGAAGCCGCAGGGTAAGTCCGGGAGGAAGCAGCAGGACTCAGGTAGCAGGCCCAGGAGAGTCCGTCAGCACGCAGGCATTCCATAGTGAGGAATC
>NW_011218308.1:0-445 GCF_000146605.3 Meleagris gallopavo | reverse complement strand
GAAAGTAAAAGCCTTCACAAGAAGGCTTGTGAACTACTGTTGTCCATGCAAGGAATATTGAGACTACAGTAGTGGGGAATGTGTTAGGAAAGATCACCATACATCTCTTGAAGCGCTCAGTTTCAATCATTATAAAATTACTGTATGATGACTAAGGATCACTGGATTATCAGTGAATAAAATTACATTCTCCTTCATATTTTCTGACTTTTGCCAAAGAAATAAATATTACACAAAGCTCCTTCTTCAGCAGCTCAGACACCTTTTTTAATACTACTAAATATGCTAAGAAAAGAAAGTCTTTAAATCCATTTCATGATAAGCCTTATCAAGAATCCGAATGTACAATTACGCTAGTGCATTAGTTACATTAATTCTATGGCTCTTCTACTTCTTGAGAATGATAATCTTTTCCTTTTTTTTAAAACATTTGTATATTATGAGC
>NW_011218307.1:0-518 GCF_000146605.3 Meleagris gallopavo | reverse complement strand
ATTTATAACCTGGCATAATGTGAGCTTATGATGGACAGAAGTGTAAATAGTCAAACACCAGTATTCCATGTGCATTTAGGATGTTTGCTGATGACAGGATTCTCAGACAGAAATTTCCAAACAGCTGACAATCTTAAATCTAGAATCCTATGTTTAAATAATACAGGAGTATTAATTCGGTTTTGAGAATAGTTTACCAATTAAAAAAAAAAAGAAAAAGAAAAAAAAATGTAACTTACAAGATATGTAAGAAAAGCAGCTATGTAAGAAAAGCTCTCAGGCTTCTAGTTTAGATTTTTATTCCTTCCTGGATGTGATCTGCTGCAAAGTAATGTACCAAAGACTCAAATACTTGAATACAGCATCAAAGACATAACATTATATTTGACCTGTGGGGGAAAAAATAAACATCCCTTACAACACACAGCTGAAAGCTACTAGGTCTTGTTTGGGAACAAAGTCAAGTAGAATGGCACCATTTTACCACGAATAAATATATTCATGCAGCAAACAAAGAT
>NW_011218306.1:0-529 GCF_000146605.3 Meleagris gallopavo | reverse complement strand
AATTTCTTTTATTTTTTGATTTTTAAAGCAGATGTTGCTTTCATGCTCTGAAACCTCTGAAACAGCCGAGTGGATTTTCTTCAAACTCTCACACGCAAAGAAATTCACCTTTGGGCTGTGAACGAGCTTAAGAAATTGCACTGCAATGGAGATTTTTGTTCCTCCCTTCTTCCTTTTTATTTTTATTTTTTATTTGGAAAGTTAAAAGGATCCTAAAATAGAAGCTGAGAATTGGATTAAATGTCCCTTTGTTAACTCCAACACTGCTCCAAGCCTGCAATTATCATTTCTTAAGGTTACCATCCCTCTTACACTTCCAGCTGCCCCATTTTGCATTAAAATAACCAAAAAATGGCTCTTGCCAGTGCCACATGAAGAAGGAGCTCCTGAGATGGAGCCCAGGTCTGGCCTCATTTCACATCACTCCAGAACCAATGCAGGAAAGGGAGGATGGAGATGGCAGGAACCTGGAAGACCAGAGCAGCAGGACGCCCATCCCAACTGCAGCCTCACCACCATATTCAGTAAC
>NW_011218305.1:0-310 GCF_000146605.3 Meleagris gallopavo | reverse complement strand
AGCCAGAGCAAGACATCGCTCACTTCTCCCAGCACCTTCAGGTGAGCTGTGCCTTCCCCTGGCCCAAGGGAGGAGGTGGGTTCTGCCTGCTTAGGGCTCCTGGGTGCTGCCGTTCTGTGGGTTTGCATCCTGCTCACACAGCCCCCGCTGCTCCCGGGCCGCAGGAACCTGCTGCTGCTTGAGGAAGGGAGCGAGGCTGGAGCAGCTGAGGCCGTTTGCAGCCATGAGAGATGGGAATGGCATTTCTTTGGAGCCAGCCCAAACTTCTGACAGAATCAGTCTCCTAGGGGCCGATCCAAATATAGTGAGG
>NW_011218304.1:0-423 GCF_000146605.3 Meleagris gallopavo | reverse complement strand
GCATGTAAAATATACAATAAAGTTAATGGGCATAGGTAATAAAATTTATTTTTGATGTTTTTTTTTTTATTAAAATATAAACGGAGAGCAACACAGACATAAAACTAGTGGGATATTTGATCCTGTTTTTATGAAACTAATGCATCAATGTTTAGCTCAAAGAAAAAATTGGTTGTCTCTTTACTGGACTGTTACAAGGCCTATCTTAACAGAGGAAACTTTTCATTGCTTGACAATCATGCCTTGTTCATGTCATCACTTTTTGGCAGTATGCACATTTGTGAACAATTATTGTCAAGGAGGAAGCACGGGAAAAGTAACATTTCATCAATAATCTCTGACGAACACCTTGAGAACTCACTAACAATTGCAACCACTTCCACTTTAGTTCCATTGAGCTAAACATTGATGCATTAGTTTCAT
>NW_011218303.1:0-520 GCF_000146605.3 Meleagris gallopavo | reverse complement strand
CTCTCAAAGCATTGCAGCAGTGTTTGCTCTGAAAGCTGACATTTCTGTGATTACATATGTGGACTTCACTATACACACACATTTTTTCTTAGATGCAGACTGTGATTTTTTTTGCATTCTCATCACATAAAGTCTGAATAGTATTTTGCCAGTATATAGAAGCTGTCTCATTTTGGCTACACAGAAGACCAAATTATTCTCTTCTAATTTTAGATAAGTGAATTTATATTAAATATTTGAGGTAGAATCACAGCATGTTAGTGAATTAATTTCTGTAAGGCAACATCATAGTAGATAAGAGAATTCAGTTGCTGAATTTCAGTAACTTTACCTGGCCTTAAGCCATAATTCCCAAAGCAGTTTCAAGGGGAAAGAGAAAAAATTTCCAGTTTTGTAGGTTTGTTTTTTTTTCCCCAGTAATGCATGTTTTTCAGCACCTTGTAAAATGTGCTAAATCACAGCGTCCTTCAGCAGAGCTAATGAATGTGACTGTTAGTTGTTTAAGAGGAAAGTTGGGGTT
>NW_011218302.1:0-381 GCF_000146605.3 Meleagris gallopavo | reverse complement strand
TGTTACTTGTTTTTCTTGCTGTTGTTGTGGTTTGTTTTTTTTTAAGTTCTAAAAAGTTCTGTACTTGAATGCTGTCTTAAAACAGTTTTTGCATATGTCTATTCTAAGGCAGTGTTTCTTGCTGCTTGTCCTTTTCTGTTTATGGAAACAGGATTTGTATTTTCTTTGTAAGTAAATAGAATTTCTTAAGAGAAACAGATGAATTCGAAGACCCTTTTTCTTCTTAACCAAAGCAGCCATTATTGTTTCCAATTTTTATTGATGTCTTAGTCAAAAGGAGTATATACATTTTGTATTGTGATTTTACGAAGTATTTCTGGATTCAAATGCATATTGGTGTTGTTAGCAAATAGTAACAACCAAGCCCTGCAAATGGTGTCT
>NW_011218301.1:0-385 GCF_000146605.3 Meleagris gallopavo | reverse complement strand
TTCCAGGAGCTCTGGCACCTCTGCACAGTGTGCCAGTTAGTTGACAGGTGCATGCTGAAGTCACATCATTGTGTGTTTGCTGGAGTAGGACCTGATTCTCTTGGGGTTCTTGGTGGTCATGGACACAGATGTATGAACTGTCAAGTGATTATTTTTTTTCCTTATTCGCAAGCAGTGTGGAACGGCAGAAGTCCATTAATGCCTAACACAATGGTCAGCAGCAGCTGAGCTTTTGAAATATCATAAAATACAAAGAATTTACCTAAGTAGAGCAAGTAAGGTGTTTAAACTCTGATAAATTCTGATCTCCTACAACATTGGTCTCAGCTCCTTAGTGCTTGGCAAACCACTCCCCAAGGGAAGCTATCAAACAACAGGAGCATTA
>NW_011218300.1:0-515 GCF_000146605.3 Meleagris gallopavo | reverse complement strand
TTAAAATATACAGGAAAAGAGAAAAGTTAAAATTTCAGTCTAGGTGAGGTCTGCCTCTATGAAAATATCTAGAAAGTAACATTCCCAAATCAACCTGATTTCATTCTTTTTCTTTTTCTACTCTCTTGTGAATTGGGGGGAATTCTTTTTTTCCTCTGCATGACAGGTGTCTGGGGGTTTTTCCAGGCACTCCTGTGGATCTTAATGATTTTTCAGGCAGTTCTCTGCCAGCAGCTAATAAATATAGATGTATTTTCTCCACTCTTCTGGTTTTGTTTTCGTCATGTGAGTTTTTCTAACTAGTCTTTTTTTTTGCTTATTTGTTTCAGATCTGTTGTTTCAGTATCTTGCAGCCCCTTCTACTTTGTTTTAACTTTCAGACAATATATACATGTACAAATATCTTGCTGTAGTCGCTATCTTGACTCTTATGTTTTGTAAACTATTGTCTCTTCCTATTTTTCAATCCTCTTTCAATTTCACTCAATGTTTGCCCTTTTCTGTCATGTATTATT
>NW_011218299.1:0-386 GCF_000146605.3 Meleagris gallopavo | reverse complement strand
TTGCAACTTCCTTTACAATAAGGGTTGTAGAGCACTGGAACAGGTTGGATAGAGAAGTGGTGGAAAGTCCTTTGTCCCTTTGGAGATACTCAAAGTACAGGCGGGAATTAGGAACTTACAAAGCACCACGATGTCCCCATTCATTGCAGGATTTTAGGACTAGATGGTCCTTTAAAAGGTCCCTTCTAACTCAAACGGATGCTATGATTCAGTGACTCTATTGTCCTGCTTGCCTTCCTTAAGTCACAGCAGCCCACGGCAAGGGAGCTGGGAGCATCCAAGTGGGAACCTGCCTACTTCTCCCCTGTGCCATTCCAGATATGTTCATGGATTTTAATGAGCAAAGCCTACTTCTGAATTTCCAATCTATTTTGCAGAATATTGAG
>NW_011218298.1:0-617 GCF_000146605.3 Meleagris gallopavo | reverse complement strand
GTTAAAATGTACTCTTACTGAAATGTACAGGAGTCGAGGAAGAGGTAGGTTTGCTTAGGCATTATTAAAAATAACTGTGGCAAGCTCCCAATGGAGAATATAAATAGCATTAGCACTGTTGAAATGAAAGTGTCTGTGTAGGTGTGCACATGTAAATTAAATATACAGGAAAGAGAGAAAAGTTAAAATTCAGTCTAGGTGAGGTCTGCCTCTATGAAAATATCTAGAAAGTAACATTCCCAAATCAACCTGATTTTCATTCTTTTTTCTTTTTCTACTCTCTTGTGATTGGGGGGAATCTTTTTTCCTCTGCATGACAGGTGTCTGGGGTTTTTCCAGGCACTCCTGTGGATCTTAATGATTTTCAGGCAGTTCTCTGCCAGCAGCTAATAAATATAGATGTATTTTCTCCACTCTTCTGGTTTTGTTTTCGTCATGTGAGTTTTTCTAACTAGCTTTTTTTTTTTGCTTATTTGTTTCAGATCTGTTGTTTCAGTATCTTGCAGCCCCTCCTACTTTGTTTTAACTTTCAGACAATATATACATGTACAAATATCTTGCTGTAGTCGCTATCTTGACTCTTATGTTTTGTAAACTATTGTCTCTTCCTATTTTTT
>NW_011218297.1:0-490 GCF_000146605.3 Meleagris gallopavo | reverse complement strand
TGCTCCAGTCCTTTGATCACCCTTGTGGCCCTTCTCTGAACTATCTCCAAAAGCTCCATATCTTTTCTTTCTCCCTTTCCTTTTTTACAGTGAATCACAGTACTAAAAGTTTACTAGATACAGTATAGTAAAAAATGATTATACTCCATTCCAAAACTTATTTAAATTAGTACTTTTTTTTTAGTTCTGTGGTTCTGAGTCTTGAAGTTTCTCTGTATGAATCTTCTGTTCTTCTCCCATTTCCTCTCAAAATAGTTTGTAGATAGCACTGTTGACAGCCGAAGAGATTTTTGTTCCTGCAGAGATCAGATGAGGAACATCAACAATTTTGTTTGACCTAGAGATGCCCAGGAGTTTAGCTAATATTTTATTCATAGTTTTCCAGCCTGAATATTATGTCTTGGAACCTCAAGTTGAACTCGACACATCTGCAGAAAGCAAAGGATGTTAAGCGTAGAAAATCCACAAGAGTACCATTTAGCATTCTCTT
>NW_011218296.1:0-478 GCF_000146605.3 Meleagris gallopavo | reverse complement strand
TTTTGTATATATTAGGACTAATTATGCTCTCATCTAAACACTTGGCTATTTCTTTTATTTGTAAGGGGGCAGGAAAAGTTCCATGACATCAAGCATATACGGATGAAACCCCGTACCTTCAAACTCAAGAACGCAAGTTCATTCTGTTATTCAGTTTGTTGCTTCAGAGCAAGGTAAGCTATGTGTACATTTCCTTTGGTATGAAGTACAGGTTGTTACAATCCTATGATCCAAACCACCTAGGGATTCTTTTAAATTGAACAAGTCACACCAACCAGGATATTCACTGAAAAAGTCTGTTATGACTAAATACCTTTCCTGACCTTCCTTTGTCTTCTTTTCCCCACTGTTTCTCTCTGCTAACAATCACTGAGCCTACTTGTGAAGCAGAAATAAATAACTCATTTAAAGATTAAATATGCATTTGTTTGAGAAAAGAAAACCTCTCCACATAAACAGAAGGCCACTGACCATTAAC
>NW_011218295.1:0-455 GCF_000146605.3 Meleagris gallopavo | reverse complement strand
TTAATGTAACAAATCAGTAAAAATGTGTTCATCTTGAGTGTGGTCAGTCAGTTAGATGTGTGCTGTTGCTTCTTATGAATAAGTGGTTACTTTGGCTTTGACAAGTCAATGAGACAACCTGAATTTCTCTATAAATTACTATTTATTCTATTGGTAAATAAACTTTGTCATATTCAGACTGGGTCTTTCATGAACTAGATTTTCTCTTCTGAAGTACCCTAATTTCTCACTGTAATGAAAGGACTATTTTCACTTCACAGGACAATTGTGCACCTACTTTCAATTCAGTGCACTTTTTTTTTTTTTCTAACTTTTGAACTACGTTCATCTTTCCTATCATTATAGAGAATTTTTTTGTCAACATATTCAAGGGGATATTAAATATTTATACATCACGTTAATATATTCATATAATATTAATATGTGAATTTAACATATTCAATGTCAGCATCTGA
>NW_011218294.1:0-377 GCF_000146605.3 Meleagris gallopavo | reverse complement strand
CCAAGACAGGCATGTTAGGCTGGATGAAGGGATCCTTCTGTTGCAGAGAGAAGAGCTACATTATTTTAGGACAAGTCATCTCCTTTTTATGAATCTATGCTTATGGTTAAAACAGTGGTGCTTTAGCAAGAGAAGGTCTTCAGTATGCCTACATCAAGAAGGAAGTTTTGCATGCTGTGTAGGATGAGGATGGAGGCAGCCACTATCTGAAAAGCTTTGGAGCAGCAACAACTGAGCGTGATGCCAATGGGAGGAAGAGTTGGTCTGAACTGTGCACATGGTGGGACGTACCCATGGGGACTGTGCCACATGGGCAGAATCCTACTACCCACTCTGCTGAACTGTTGAACGGTTCCACTTCCAGCTTCAGTCAGTCT
>NW_011218293.1:0-319 GCF_000146605.3 Meleagris gallopavo | reverse complement strand
TTTAAACTGCAATATTAAAAAAAAGAAATAAAAATGTCCCTGTAAAAATTTAAAGCAGTGCATTGTAAAATGTTTCATTTTTTTTTTTTTGAAGGGCCATATATAAGTTACTGAGTTATGAAAATTTTAAGTCACATTCTAGTAGTGAAAAACCCAGCTCCAAGGTAAAAAGTCAGATATGATCCATGAGAGTATATTTTGTAGAATCATAGAATCACAAGGTTGGAAAGGACCTACAAGATCATTTAGTTCAACCGTCCTCCTATAACCATTACTACCACGAGCTACTAAACCATATCTCATAGCTCCTCATCCAGAC
>NW_011218292.1:0-451 GCF_000146605.3 Meleagris gallopavo | reverse complement strand
GCTAACAAAAGTTCTTATTTCTTTAGCCATGGATCTAACTGCTTTGGTCTTCTCAGCATTATCAGCACTAAGACTAACTACATACTGAAGGTACAACCTTCCTCCCTTACATTAGCTCTTCAAAAGCACCCTGCAACTATTCGGCATCAATTGCACTTCAGGCGGCACCATTTTTAAATAATTACCACAGGTCAAGACAGATTTCTGCAAATAACATGCTCCTTCCCCATACCCTGCTTTTTTCTTCAGAAAAAAGAGATTTGCTTATCCACTATTTTGAACGCTGCAGTCTTAGGGAGGAAAAACACTATGCAGTCATACCTGAGCCTGCATGCTCATTGCCTCTCTGGGGACCATGTTTGAATTTCAGGTTATACCAAAGATACACATCCTTTTCATTATTCTCTTAAACTCCAAGTATGCCTCTGAAAGTATGTGAACACCAAATTAG
>NW_011218291.1:0-516 GCF_000146605.3 Meleagris gallopavo | reverse complement strand
TTTTAATATATTCTGTATATATACTTGAATTGGCCTGTTCATTATTTTGGGTTGTAAAATTATTTTATAGTTAACCCTTATAAACCATTTAACGTGTCCCTTGCTGGTGGTGCTGGGACATGCTTTGTCTGCTGCTGGTTTTAGTGTAATTTTGCTGTATAAACGTTCAGCATTTTAATAATTTGAAAATAGCTTTACTTTTTACTGCTTTTTTGCTGGTTTTTTTTTTTTCTTTTATAGAGTTTTGTTCTGTAGCATTTTCTCTAAAAATCAAACTGTACAGTTTCGTCCCACTCAGTGATTGGAAATAGGATGCATCTTGTTAACAGAAAACAATATGCTTCTTCCTAGTGCCTTCTCAATGAGATCCTCTTGTGATTCCATGTGCTGAGTCCTTACTCCCACAAGACAACCTTGTGGCTGATCTTCATCAAGAATGGCGATCCAACCAGATGGGGAAGAAACGCCTTTGGCCTTCAGTTCCTCCTTCTGGTTTCTGTCATAAATGTGAAGGTG
>NW_011218290.1:0-425 GCF_000146605.3 Meleagris gallopavo | reverse complement strand
CAATGCTAAGCACAGACAGAGATTGGGCAGAGAATGGCTTGAGTGCAGCCCTGAGGAGAAGGATTTGAGGGGTGTGGGTGGATGGAAGCCTCAAGGTGAGCCAGCAATGTGCGTTGGCAGCCCAGAAGGCCAACGGTATCCTGGGCTGTGTGACCAGCAGGGCGAGGGAGGTGATTCTGCCCTCTGCTCTGCTATGGGAGGTGTGCCAGCCTACAGCAGGGGGTTGGGACTGGGTGAGCTTCAAGGTCCTTCCAACCCAAACCATTCGCTGATTCCATGATATACAGGTGCATAATAGGAGGAGATGGTGAAAACAAGGAAACCACCCAGAGTTCGCAGTATGGATGCCACGAGATGGAAGAAGCACCACGGGTGTGAGGAATGAGAAAGTTTATTCTGAAGGTTTGTTCAATTAGTCTTTAATT
>NW_011218289.1:0-486 GCF_000146605.3 Meleagris gallopavo | reverse complement strand
GCACTGGTACGTGCCTCTGACTCATCATTTTTGCTGCCATTTTGTCCATTCCTCACTGATGGCCACAATACCAGGAGCCACATTTTACATGCGTCTCTGCCAGGGATGCCCATGGGGCACATCTCAACCAACTGCATCAGGTGGCACATGATGAAGGTGCAAAGCAAAAGGAGATGAAAGGGCCCCAGCCACCAGCACTGCCCACACACAGCTCTGCAGCAGCACTCAGAGCTGGAAATCTCTGCTGCTGGAAGCCAGCACACAACTGCTGAAAGACGCAACCAGAGGGGCACATAATGCTTGCAACCTGAAATTAAGAATCTTTATCAACCATCTTTTCCATTCCAAAAGTACCTTTTTTTGTTTATTTTCTTTTCTCTCTCTTCTTTTTTTCTTCTTTTTTAAATGAGGAGACAAATGTCAGGCTTGACTCATTCTTCATGAAATGCACCCGGGAAATGGAGTGCTCTATTTTAAGAATCGCCA
>NW_011218288.1:0-350 GCF_000146605.3 Meleagris gallopavo | reverse complement strand
CTTTCTTGGTGCTTAATTACAATAGTTAAGTGTAAACTTATAATCAAGATTTCTGGATGGATTTTCACAGATTTTCATTAAGAGAATGAAAGATAGAGTGTATATAATATTGTCAAAGAATAACTTAGAAGTCAGTACACTATGTCTGTGTTTTGTTTTTGTTTTTTACTTTTTTGAAAGTGACCTTTTGTCTAATATTCCAGTACATTTGTTACCATTTGACAGGTGGCAGCAGAGAGGCAGTCTGACAAAAATGGTTTCTGACATGAAAGTGAATATGAAGCGGAGGTGTGTCATTGGATTCCTCAATGTGGAAATAATTACAACCATTGACACTCATCAGTGCTTGC
>NW_011218287.1:0-481 GCF_000146605.3 Meleagris gallopavo | reverse complement strand
ACAGCATAGGATGCACAAACCTGGACACATGGACAGAAATTGACAAGGTGGAATGATGAGGAACTGACGCTGAGTTCCCACTTTGGCTACCATCACCTTTTAATACAAAATAGTGAAGTGCCTTCAGAATATCATACAAACTTCCTTCTTAAGCAAAACTGAAAGACTGTTTAATGAGTAACTTTAAAAACTGAAACAGTGAATGCTGCTTACTAAAGATCCATTCTTTGGATTAATAGCCCTCATATTTGCTGGCTTGAGAAAGCTAGATATTGACCTCTTATGTTAATTTTCAAGTCTCTACTCAAGAAAAGTGGCCATGCTGGTTCTAACTATATAAGCTAAAAAGAAACTAACCAGCCTCAGTATCATTTTCCAAATTTCATCCCTGTTTGACAGATATCACCAAAATCTAAGTCTTTTTCTTACTTGTATAACTGACTTTTGAGATTCACGAATCTTGCAGAAATAGAACTATTTT
>NW_011218286.1:0-461 GCF_000146605.3 Meleagris gallopavo | reverse complement strand
CAAATCGAAGGCCTTGCAAGGTAAGACCTTAAATAACAAGATTAAAAAAACCTACTTAACACAAGCAAACCCTTTCCAGTTCATTTGCATAGTTCATTTCTTTGTTACTCAGTGCAGCAGAGAATTGTACGTCGCTTCCACTGCCTCCCAACTCTTCCAGCAGTAATTGCTGGGCTCACAAGGCTGGGCAGCTGTGCGTTTTTTGCTGCCACTGGAGGGCAAAGATTCATTAGTCACCACCAACACGGCAGACAGCACTTAATTTTCCCAATTGCTCTTCTCCCTCCCTTCCCCCAGCCCCAAATTAAGATTCCGGAGGTGTTTCTCAGTGAGCAGTAGTTAATGTCAAATTTCACAAGTGCAATACTCTTCTGAGGGTGGTATTTGAAAAACGTATGCCCTCTTAGGTGGTATTTTTTTAAATACAGTGCTTTGGAGAAATTACCTCTAATTCTGTTACT
>NW_011218285.1:0-450 GCF_000146605.3 Meleagris gallopavo | reverse complement strand
ATTTGATGTCTCTGAAAAGTCAATAAGCCTTCCACTGCTAAATCAGCAGTAGGTAAACTCCTTTTATTTCAACACCACCATTTTTCAGCTCCATACTAGCAGGCCTTTTGATCTGTGTAAATCCCCTGCCTCCTTGATTCTCAGTTACATTAACACAAGTTTAAATCAGACAAATTGCAGGCATGATTCACGCCACTTTCCCACTAATCTGTTTTTCAAAATGCTTAAGATCTCAACACTGATGTTTCCACTTCATATTCAAAATATGGATCGTCTAATATGTATTTGCAACTGCCGTCCTCTTCTCCCACAAGCAGCAGTAATATCCAGAAAATCTTTTGCAAATTAGGTTTTTTGGTAGTGGTGGTGCTGAGCTTTTTGTTTCTTTGTTGGATTGGTTTTGTTTTTGTTTTGGAAAGGCAGTTTTGTGTCATAGCTGAGTGAATGAAT
>NW_011218284.1:0-429 GCF_000146605.3 Meleagris gallopavo | reverse complement strand
ATATTGTATCTGAATTTATTGTTGTTTGGCACTTGCTGCATATGCCTAATTTTTATTGTGTAAATATGACAGAAGCATATCGATCCTCTGTCCTAAGTGACTTAATCAAACTCAATTATACTGACAAACTATAAACTAGCTAACAGAAAGTTACTGCCTCAAAGTGTTACTAACTATGGATCAGACCTGAATAAAGAAAGTAATCATTTGTTATTTTCTTGGGTGTGATAGAAGTCTTCGCTTCCTGGAATCAAAATGCTTTCACGCTTTGCTATTAAGTTTCATTGTAGTTTTGTCTACTTTTATGTAAAGTATGCTGATTTATTAGAAAGCTAACTCCACAGTAAATTGATAATTGGATGCTGTTGAAAGAATGAGTTTCATCGATCTCATCAATGACCACAGACATTACTGAAGTAAACCTCTTAA
>NW_011218283.1:0-511 GCF_000146605.3 Meleagris gallopavo | reverse complement strand
TCATATCTGAGAGAAGACAAGTATTCAAATGCTGACATCCTCTGCAAGAGCAGCTGTGCTCCTTTTTTCCTTCCCTCTTCCTGCTCTAGATGTCTCGAGGGCAGAAAAAGAAAGGGTAGAGTCTATATCTCCATTTGATTCCAGAAGTTACAGCAATGTGTTGACCATGTCCTAATTTCTACTCTGCTGCAAAATGCACATACTAAATAAAACACTTAGTTTTTCAAAGTTATTTCCTGCTATTGATAAAATAAAATTATGCCATCATAAATTGAACTTTAGTCTATAACGAACCCAGAGCATAAGGAGAGAGAAAAAAAAATTATGAATCTAACAAATAGAACTGGATAAAAACATAGAAGCCCTTGAAAATACATTCTTCAAGCCATGATTTCTTCAGGTCATGGATTTATGAGTCAAGTCTATTTAGAAACACCAGCAGCTGGAGTGTATGGTCCCATGTACCAGACATAGAGAAATAAGGCAGATTACATCTAATATGTACTTACAA
>NW_011218282.1:0-446 GCF_000146605.3 Meleagris gallopavo | reverse complement strand
TTCCAGAACTTCCCTACCATCGCCACACTTCAGTTTTGTCACTGGAATTCGACCATTATTACATTGTTTCATGTGCCTGGTGAAGCAGTGGCAAATGGTTCACATATTCAAAATGGGTTTTGTTATTTTTTTTGTTATTTTTGACGCTGGGAACATGTTATGTCAAGAGAACTTGACGTAGTTCAGCACATTAGCAAATGTAAAAACTAAGACATTTAATTGACATGTGGGAAAGAGGAAAGAGGAAAAGAACAAAGGAGTTCTGAAGCCAAATTAGCCCACGAATTAATAACTATCATCGGGTTTTAGCCTGATGCCATATTTGTACCTTGGTCCTTTTCTTACTGGTTTCATGGTCTGAGTGTTGAGTTAGAATCATAGAATGATAGAGTCTGTTGACATTCATCTCCATTATGTTTTGCTTGAAGGAGTATACACAACAAATG
>NW_011218281.1:0-603 GCF_000146605.3 Meleagris gallopavo | reverse complement strand
AAAGCTAGTATATGTTAAATTGCTGGAAATGCAGTGAGAAAGAAACTACCCAATTAAATCCAATAAGATCAATGATTTTTTTATATCATTATATGTTTTTACATATAATATCATTTGTTTTTCATAGATTTCGTTATGATGTGAAATACAGTTTCTAATTCTTACATAAGATGTTCCTTTTCTTTAATAGATCTTGTCTCTCTTCAATTATCACAGCTAAAAAAAAAGCTTCTAGCTCTTTCTCTCAAAGAAGACAAGGAAAATTGGTTTCTTTTTTTCTGTTTTAAAGCCAGGAAAACAAGATATGCTGAATTTCAGTGATTCACCCAGGAATGCCCAGCTCTATTCTGACTTCCATTCCAAGAGCAAAGCATTTCAAGTAAGAGTGCTCTCAAAGTATTTGAGCACATTTTTCTTTGCAAAGAATAAATTCAACTAATTAGGTCAAACTATTATGTTTAAAGATTAGGTCCAACCTACTTGTTTAATACTTTCATTAATCTCCACAGTAGGAAGAAGAAAGAACAGTTATTCTTTAAATACAATTCCAGAAAACACTGCGTGGGCTTGTGCAGGGTGATAGCGAACAAGTCCTCTAGTGTT
>NW_011218280.1:0-486 GCF_000146605.3 Meleagris gallopavo | reverse complement strand
CCCCGAGCGCCTCTCACTGCAGCTGGGTGCTCTCATTGCCCCCAGCCAGGACTCTCCACCTCTGGCCCAATGCTTCTCTGTGCAAGAAAAAAAAAGTGATCGTAATAAATGAAAGTTCGTACTAGGTTTTTAATTTTTTCTTTTTTTTTTTTTTGTCTACTAAAGACTTTTTTTCTTTTTTTGTTTCCCCATTCTGGTCAGTTGGGTTTTCTTCTTCTTCTTCTTTTTGTTGTTGTTGTTGTGTTTTTTGTGTTCGTGGTTTTTTTGTTTGTTTTGTTTTGTTTTTGATTTTGTTTTGTTTTGTTTTTTAACTTCCCCCTTTGCGTTTGGTTTTGGTTCGTTTCATTCCCAGGCGTGGCGAAGAGCATGCATTGGAGAGAGCAGGGCGGCGGGGCGGCGGCGGCGGGGACGCAGCCTCTAGCACTTGTCATCTTCCTCGGTGTCGCTGAGCACGTCGATGCTGGCCCCGCACATCACACCCTGCCC
>NW_011218279.1:0-431 GCF_000146605.3 Meleagris gallopavo | reverse complement strand
AAAAAAAAAAAAAATCTTTCTGTCAGAGTTCATCTTTGGTCTAGTAATACAAAAAAAGAATAAACATTTTTCAGTTAATTGGAAACTCAAATTTCAATTGTCTAGTTCCTGAAAATACTGTAATAAATGTTTCTAACACATTAACAGCCTGGAAACTGATAGATACTATGTGGTATTGAGCAATGATTGTTCCAGTCTGGTTGAATCTGAACTAAATACATTCAACACTGTACATTTAACACTTTATGTATTGTACCTTTTTTCTGTGGCAAGTGCATGGAAAAAGATCATCCTCAGGCTGCTGCACTTTCTCCATGCCGTCTCTGATTTTTGGCTCGCTCACTTGCAAACTGGAGTATTCCTAAGTTTTAGAAAGGAAAGTGACATCAATTCATAAACTTACTACATTATATACTCAATTGTAAATAATG
>NW_011218278.1:0-482 GCF_000146605.3 Meleagris gallopavo | reverse complement strand
TTTCTGCTGGACAAAGGACAGGGAGCCTTTCTCTCCTGCTGCTTTGTATCCATTCCATGTTGGCAGCCTGGAATCTTCCCTGCGGAGCTGCTCACCTTTGCTTTCTTCTTGCAGATGCCATGGGGCAGACCATTGTCAGCCAGCAAGAAGGACAGGTCACAGTGGAGGAGAGAAACACCTTCCAGACCACCTGCACATACCAGGCAGCTAACTTTTATAGCTTGTTTTGGTACCAGCAGAAGAAAGGCCAAGCTCCCCAGCTGGTCACATATCAGACAACAGCAGGCTCCAAGCAGAACGGCCGTTTCACCACGTGGCTGAACACCACCGAGAAATACAGCCTCCTGCGGCTGGCAGAAGTCGAGCTGTCTGACAGCGCCTTGTACCTCTGTGCTGTGCGGGACACCGTGGTGCAGGGAGCTTCCTTGGCCGTGCCAGAACCGCAGTGAGGGAGGGGTGTGTCTGTTGGAGGCGGAGCTCTG
>NW_011218277.1:0-588 GCF_000146605.3 Meleagris gallopavo | reverse complement strand
GTTTCTTTTCCCTTAGCTGTTCTGTTACAAACTAGTGCTAGTCTTTCTTTTAATAACTAAAAATAATTAACCTAATAAGGAAATTAAAATCAATGCTGATTAATCTGGGTAATTGTAACTCATATTACAGATTCCTTTGCTACTTAGTTGACTTTGGCATGCGTGAATTGTAACTTAGTCAAACATATGCCTGTCAATTGCATTGCAGATGTGTAGCACCTCTTATTTGTAGATAGCTATGTCACTTTTTGCTTGGTTTTGCAACATTCTTTTATATCTGTTTTGCTTAAAATGTATAGAGTGCAGCATGAAGAGGCCAAGTGGAAGGCTCTATGCCAAGTATCTTGTCTACAGAGGAAAAGGATGCACTGTGAAGAAGCTTTTTTCCAAAGGTATCTTACTTCGCATATATCAATGGTTAACTTCTGTCTCTTCTTCTACTGTAGGAGCTGCTAAATTAAAGTGACTAAAATTCCCTATATTTTGATTTTATTCTGCAACATTATGCAAATTGGTTCTTTTTCCTTTGAGATCATGACAATCTGTCCTTTCTGGATCTTTTTTAAATTTTTTTAATATAAAGCAGCA
>NW_011218276.1:0-632 GCF_000146605.3 Meleagris gallopavo | reverse complement strand
GTGAGAGGGTGTAGAAGTTACTTCTGAAGCTGGCTTGGGTGGAGTATGCAGGGTTGGCAAAGCAAGTCACATATGTATGTCATCAGTAATGTGGAGTTTTTGAGTAACGTGAATTTAGAGCAGATGCTGAACTTGAAATCTCAATTTGTAGAAGAGTTAAATCACGTGTGAGTAATTATTAAATATTAAAAATCGCAAGTCAAAAAGGTTACACAAAGAAGAAGAAAATGGAGTATTTCAGAAATATTCTTGAGGGGGAGGAGGAGATGCTGATGAATGAACATGTGCATAAGGATAGATTTAAGCCCCAGACCAAAACATTATCAATACAGCATGCCGGGTGTTTGATAAAAGCTACAGAACTCCCATCATATGGCCCTTTTTATCAAGAATAGCCCTTTCCTGTCTTTTAACTCCAACAATTTAGTCCCTTAGAGGAAAGAAGGAATATGAAAGCAGCAGTTGGACTGGCAAAGTTAACTTTTTTTTTTTCCTATCATGACAGGAAGAAAAATCTTGCTTCTGTCACTTTGAACCCAATGAAAAAGTGGTTTACTGGGCATAAAACCATGTCCTTAAGTATCAAGTCAGCTCTTAAACTGTGATTACAGCCATAAGGAGGATGGTGAAAC
>NW_011218275.1:0-376 GCF_000146605.3 Meleagris gallopavo | reverse complement strand
CAGTTTAGTCATGCTATACTTCTGTTTATGCAATGTGATTTAAAATGTAAAAGTGGGGGAAAATTGATTCAAATTGCCTTAAAAATAGAAACATTTTAAAACAGAAAACATTTATGTCATGTATGACCATCTCAAAACTGACCAAAAAACCAAACAAAACCAAAAGAAACAAAAACACTAATACCCTAACCCTAATTTGGAGTAAAAGTCAAAATCAGTTTCTTTATATTTTTAGTTATATTAAAGACAATTTTCCTGCACTTCTTTTGAGTGTTCATTAACACTCTGCCCTTCCATCCAAAATACTTGTTTTGTAACCAGATCCTTAGCCCAAACACAGCAGCTGAGATAATGCTCCGACTGTGGGTTTACATTC
>NW_011218274.1:0-517 GCF_000146605.3 Meleagris gallopavo | reverse complement strand
TAAACGGCTTCCAGTTTGCGTAGATGCCACCTATTGTTTGTCTCTAGTTGTCACTTTTTCCTTTGATTTTATTATAGTTTGCACTACTCAGAAGACAGTGATTTTGATTTGTCTGCTTTTGTTTAAGTAATTCTTTTTTTCTTTTTTTTTTCTGTTTAATGAGCCTAGAAAGAAAGTGAGCAGTTCAGCACTAGCTCCTCCATGTCATTCTTGTAAGGCGGAAATAGAAGATTGTTGTCAAATATTTAGCCCATCACTCATAGCAGAACTGTTGGGTTGCTGTAGGATGCTAACACTGTGCATCTTTGCTAATGCGTTCCCTTGAGTCTTGAAGGACTGTTTTCCAACAGTTCCCCTATAGAGGCAGTTTCTTTCCAAGAACGCTGTAACAGGGAAGGTGCTGCAGAAGCCAAACTGTACCTCAGGCATATGCATGAAAGCACTGTTATAAAAGCCTCCCTATTTGATTGGTACTGAAAACTGTTTTGTACACATATACGTGTGTAATATACATGTG
>NW_011218273.1:0-522 GCF_000146605.3 Meleagris gallopavo | reverse complement strand
TCTGCTGACATAAGAGCTATCCTCGGAAGTTCATGGGATATGAAACAGTTAACTACAGGAAAGATAGTAGAAAAGCAGAGTTAGAAACAGCCTTGGAGTTTTGCATTAAAATTTAGGAGAGGGATTGGTAATCCCATTCTTGTATCTCACCATTTCTTTTTATCTGTAATTTTTAACAACATAAAAATGTGACATGGATGATTTTCTCAATGGAAACAGCAGTTAATCTCCTTCTGATGCTTCACCCTCAATAGCAGTTCCACTTAAAAATACTGGTGGATGATATTAAAGGTATTGACAAGAAAATTAACAGGATGTGAGTTCCATAGAAACTCCCCATATTCTTCAAATGGTGGAAATTTGCACCCATTGCTTTCTGACAAAGATAAAAACCCAACGTCATGGTTGTTTTTTTCTAATGTGTGTGGTCTTTTTTTTTTTAACATTTTATCCTTGAGAATGAAGATAAAACTTTCAGCTGGCATGTTAAAAAATCAATGAGGAATTATGGACAGGGTATTT
>NW_011218272.1:0-426 GCF_000146605.3 Meleagris gallopavo | reverse complement strand
TTTTCTTTTTTTTTTTTGTTTTGTTTTTTTTGTTTTGTTATGAGACACTGGTAGAATGGAAAGGACAGCTTTTCCATTTCAATTACTATTCATTTTACTGTACAACCTGACTGCCTGACTGGCAAATATCTTTCCTCCATTCCTTCCATTCTGCTAAGCACTGTGTAGATACAGAATAGAAAGACAATCCTTATCCCTTTCAGATAAGCAATTTTCATGTGCAGTGCTGATGCTTTGAGTTATTTGTCGATATGTCATTTCATCTATTGGGTTTGTGATATGTAAACTGCTACTAACTCGCTATTTCTGCTTCTTAATTGTTTATCATTTGTAATAGAAAATGAACGCTGTGTCTATAAATACAGCTGTTGACATGAAAATAATTACTTGCATAAAGAAAGAAATTGTGGATGTGACTCTTACGTG
>NW_011218271.1:0-460 GCF_000146605.3 Meleagris gallopavo | reverse complement strand
CCTACTTTAACAACAGAAAGCAGCACTGCCAGGGTCAGTTCTGCCTTAACACTGCGTATTCCGTGTTTGTTTTGGTTTGCGGTTAGAGTTGATGCGGCCATATTCTTAGCTATCTGGGCATGTGTTATTGGTGGGCTGTGAGAAGCTTTTTGCTTTGCTGCATAAAAGGATATTTCGGGAAGTTCTGTCCCATAATTATCAGCAATTGCAACTAAGAGTGGGGGATGGGGGATAAAATGATTTGAATGCCATCCTCGCACTGAGTTACTCTTCTCACAAATGTGCAGTCTCCACCTTTAAAGACGTGCCTTTTTTCATTTTTGAGGCACTCTTGTCCACATGCCATTCTTTTTCCAGAGATGCTAACTTTCTGCATAATGTTACTGTTTCTTTTGTAAGCATATTTGCTTTTTAATGCTGTTCTTATGTGTGGGGAAACTCTTCTGGGGGGTTTAGGGCT
>NW_011218270.1:0-419 GCF_000146605.3 Meleagris gallopavo | reverse complement strand
CATTTATGGATTTACTCTGTCTTATGTCTCAGTGAGATTTTTACTCCAAGTACGCTTTGTAGCCAAGCAGGCCCTTCTCCATGGGATCACAGCAGACTTGATGTATGTGATATCCCAGAGATTTAAGCGAGGAGCTGTTTCTCAGCTTGATTTCTGCATCACAGAGATGCACAGCATAGTGCTGACTTTTTTAACAGATGCTTTTTGACTAGCGCTCTGTATTCAACATAAAAATTCTTGTTACCCCAGAAGTAAATTCTTATCTCACCCCAATAAACAAGCCCTAAATAGCTCAGAAACAATCATGGAACGTTTTTGCATTGTGACTTTAAAAAAAAAAAATTGAACGCTTATTTAAACATGGCTTTTGAATCCAATTTCAATTTTTAATCATTCGTTCGAGCTTAGTTATTAATCAT
>NW_011218269.1:0-579 GCF_000146605.3 Meleagris gallopavo | reverse complement strand
AGAAATTATGCACAGCTTTGGGAATACTTTCAATTTTTCATCTTTTGTTCTTAATATAATTTTCTTGAGAAGGAGGAGGTAGGAAAATAATGTTGTATAATCTGATGTTGGTCTTTTTTTTTTTTGGTAAAGGCTGTGACTGTAGTAGGATTTGCGTAAGGTTTGCAGCACATGGCAGCAAGACAGAGAGCTGAGATGTCCTGTGTGTGCTGTAAAGCTGCTCTGCAGTACGCACGGAGTTATTGTAACTATTTCTGTATGACACCCGCTCATGCTCCCCAGGCATGCTTAAAAAATGAAAGCGCCAGATCCAGTAGACCTGCTTCATTATGCATTCAGGAGAAATTGCTGACGACATTTTAGCCCGCAGTTGATTGAAAATGTTAATGTTAGGTTTTGTGTTTGAAAAGGACACAGCGTAAGAGCAGCAGTGTTCTCCGAGCCCCAGCTACCCACGTGAGATTGGAAATCAGATGAATTTACTGCTGTAAGTAAAGCAAACCCTGTGGGATGCTGCAGCGGCTACAGAAGGGGCTGGCCTTAATTGCCTGGTTTTAATTGCCTGCTGGTGAATTAATT
>NW_011218268.1:0-411 GCF_000146605.3 Meleagris gallopavo | reverse complement strand
GCAGAAACATCATTTAGCAGCTATATCATTTAGCAGCAGATCTGCCCTAGTGATACAATCCCACCCCTAAAAACAGGTGCACTCATGAAAACCATCATCCAATTCCCCACTCAATTATACTTTTAAATGAAATTATCAGTAAACATACTCTGCTAAAATACTTAACGTGTGGAACGTTAACTTTTTTTTTTTTTTGTAGTTTTTATGCAAATTTCTCTTCTCCAATAAAATCTAAAAAGAAACATGGTAAATCCCAGAGAGATGAGAAGTCTTCCCAAAATGAATGTCAAGTACAGGTTGGATCACTGCAAAATCATGGATCATTTTATTTCTAACATTTGAAAAAATTGGGAAAAAACAAATAATTTAGAAAAATAACAATAGCACAGCAATGCTGACCTGAATAAAAAG
>NW_011218267.1:0-330 GCF_000146605.3 Meleagris gallopavo | reverse complement strand
GTTGCAACTGCCCAAGTGTCAGCCCTGGCATGAGTCCACACCAGGTCTATGAGCTGCAGAAGTATACTTGTCATTGGTTTCAGTATGGGGGACTACAGAAGACCACACATTGGAGCCCCCTCTCAGTCCCTCTCAGCCCAACACTCCCACTGGTGCAGCAAGGCCCAGGACAGTGACTCATGCCCAAACACTCACGGCTTCTTGGTGGTGTCATGTCTTCCCCAAGCATGGGACTGTTCTCCTCAGGCTCAGGAAATGGAAGACCCTCAAAGTGCCCCAAACCTACGCTTCTTTACTGAAGACTCCGTGTGAGAGCAGATATCCCCATCT
>NW_011218266.1:0-390 GCF_000146605.3 Meleagris gallopavo | reverse complement strand
GTTTATAATCTCCCTTCAAGTACTGAAAGATAGCAATGAGGTGTTCTTGGAGCCTTCTCTTCTCCAAATTGAACAAGACCAACTCCCTCAGCCTTTCTTAATAAGAGAGGTGCTCCAGCCCCCTGATCATTCTACAGGGCCTTCCTCTGGATCCACTCCAACAGCACCATGTGTGTGAAGTGCTCAAGGCCCCAGGCCTGGATGCTGTACTCCAGACAGGACTTCGCAAGGGCAGAGTAGAGGGGGACAATCCCTTGCCCTGCTGGCCACTCTCCTGATCTGTTTTCCTTCTTTTTGTAACTGGATCCCACTCTCCAACTAGTAGACTCATAGAATCACCAAGGTTGGAAAAGAACTACAAGATCACCCAGTCAATCAAGGAGAATACTA
>NW_011218265.1:0-351 GCF_000146605.3 Meleagris gallopavo | reverse complement strand
TCTGCTGGAGGCAGAGGCAGAAACAAGCTCTCTGTCATTCTTCTGACTTGCTTACAGAATCACTGCAAGGCCAGAGAAGGATGAAGGCCCCTCAGAGTACCATGAAGAATAGGACCAAAGAAACTAATAACTTTAAAAAAAAAAAAGAAAAGAAAAAAAAAAGTACCTTCCCTATTTTTTAATTCTTTAAGTCTTGTAGGACTCCAGAGATGACATCTACTGCTTCTTCTTGAGCCCTCAAACTTGTCATCTTGGTAATACAACAAAATCAGCTTAGGTTGCCAGTTTAGTCCAGAAAATCCACATAGGCTTCATTTCTCCTCTCTTTTTCTTCTTAAAGTTTGCAATACT
>NW_011218264.1:0-364 GCF_000146605.3 Meleagris gallopavo | reverse complement strand
TTTTCAGGAGGAAATAAATGCTAATTATATGTAATAAACCTTCTTGTGAAATCTGCAGCTCTGCTACGTAGAATGAAGAGTCTATTTGGCTGTTGTCGTACCCATTAGTTTAATATATTCTACTATTTAGTAATTTATTTATTTATTTATTAAAAAATCTTTAGTGCTTATTTATTCTGCCACTGTAATTTGTCAGAAGTTAGAGTGGCTGACTTGGACGCTTTCAGATTTGTGGACAGAGAGACATTAGGCTTCTTGAAGTTTCCTGGGAAGGGATGGTCTGCTACCTGTATGGCTCTTCCAAGGTCAGGAGCACAACAACATGTTGTGCACATGCCAGATCAAACTGGATTTGAGAGAAATA
>NW_011218263.1:0-324 GCF_000146605.3 Meleagris gallopavo | reverse complement strand
AGATTGAAAAATTAGTGTGATGTGAAAATATATATTGATTCAATCAGTGGAATGTAAATATAAAGGGATTCATGCAGTATATCAATAACGAACAGAGAAGTCATCTGTGAGAATTAAAACTTTATTAGAAAATTGAAAAAAAAACTGATAGAAAATACTATTTTCACTGTGTTGTGTAAACTATTTTTATTCCAGCGTATTTAGTCTTTTTTCTTGATATGTAATGTAACAACCATTCTGATGTTTTTTATTGGTCTATGCTGCAGCCACTTTCACCTTGCTACAGATGTTCCTGAAACTTTTGTATTTTAATTATCTCAGTAC
>NW_011218262.1:0-321 GCF_000146605.3 Meleagris gallopavo | reverse complement strand
TTTTTAAATCATTATTGTGTGGAATAAAGTGCCTGGGGAAAAACAAACAAACAACACAAAAAAACGGCCTTGCAACTCTGTTAATCTTCCTAATGATTTAATACCTGTGAGTACTACCGGGAGGTATTCCTTTCCTGATCGCATTAAAAGCTCTCCTATTAAAAGTCTCACCACACTTTGGCATCTTATTGTGGATTATTATTTTTTTTTTTAAACAAAGCCAATTTCTCTGGAGAATGAGTAGGGGTTTTTGCTCCCACTATCCCCTGTGATTTTTAAAGACTTCTAAATGCCTGCCTGGGGGATTCCAATAAGTCCTGG
>NW_011218261.1:0-520 GCF_000146605.3 Meleagris gallopavo | reverse complement strand
GCTCTTTATGTGAGAGAGCAGCTAGAATGTATTGAACTTCACTTGGGGGAGGAGTGATGTAGCAGTGGAGAGCTTATGGGTGAGAATCAAGAGGCAGGCTGGTAAGGGTGACACTGTTGTGGGTGAGTACTACAGGCCCCCTGATCAGGATGAGGAGGCTGATGAGGCCTTCCAAAAGCAACTGGATGTAGCGTCACGTTCCCAGGCCCTGGTGCTTATGGGGGACTTCAATTATCCAGATATTTGCTGGATGACCAACATGGCCAGGCACGCACGGTCCAGACGGTTCTTGCAGTGCGTTGAAGACAACTTTCTGATGCAGGTGGTGGAGGAACCGACGCGGGGAGGCCTTATTCTCACCAACAGGGATGGACTTGTTAAGGAAGTAAAGGTTGGGGGCAGTTTGGGTTGTAGTGATCATGAGATGGTGGAGTTCAAGATCCTGAGTGGAAGAAGCAAAGCAATAAGTAGGATTGCTACCCTGGACTTTAGGAGAGCCAACTTCGATCTCTTCCGGGAC
>NW_011218260.1:0-418 GCF_000146605.3 Meleagris gallopavo | reverse complement strand
CAAACACAATTCTAGCTCTTCAGGTTTTTCCTTGATTTAAAGAAATAGGATTTCCAGAGCACTTGTAATTCTGGCAAAAGATTTCTTGTTATGAATTATGCTCAAAATAAATGTAAATGATTATACATGCAGCCAACAGGTAATAATTATGCCCATACCAATATAAAAGAAAGAAAAATAAAAAGCAAAATATAAACTTCAACTATTGAGCTAATTTTCCTCCATTCAATCTAGAATTATTTGGGCCATGAACAGAGAATAAAATAAAATAAAATAAAATAAAATAAAATAAAATAAAATAAAAATAATAAAATAATCCAGAAGAAAAATAGCTGCTTTTCTGTCTTTAATAGAAGAATTCAAGAGACTGTATTTGGTGACTGTAGGTAATGTTTTAAAAGGACATGTGAAGACACAC
>NW_011218259.1:0-353 GCF_000146605.3 Meleagris gallopavo | reverse complement strand
GTGGTGGCACAGCCTTGGGCTTCTGCATTTGTGCTAATCCCACGTTTGCTTTCTCTGTCTTGCAGGTCAACTGGCGCTAGAAGTGGACGGCATCCCAGTGTAAATGAAGGTCTGAGTAGGAGCAGCTGCTGATGGGAGGAAGGAAATGCAGGCTAATGGACTCTGAAGCATCTCCCAGTACGGTACCAGAGGAGGCAGTAGTGATGCTGGGGGGCAGTTGCAGAAGAATATGAGGAACTCCTCAGCAGGAAGCCACAAACCCTGCAGAAAGCTGCAGGAGACTCAGAGCATGTGTGGATGCCCAGGAGGAAATGCAGAAGCCCAAGGCTGTGCCACCACCATGTACTGCAGCC
>NW_011218258.1:0-454 GCF_000146605.3 Meleagris gallopavo | reverse complement strand
AGGGCCCAACCAGCAAAGCCAGCAGCACCTGACCTTTCTCCATGTGCTCTCCACGTGCTCTTCTGAGACCACCTCATACTGAAATCCCCTGGTGAGGACAGCAAGGAGAGCCCAGGAGCCAAGCCTCCAAGTATGCCCTTTGCTCCAGAGTGCTGCTTCCCCAAAGTGCTGCTTCACTCTCCTGTAAATGAGAGTTAATGTTTGATTTCCAGCCTTCTGACCCAAGTCATTCTATGATTCCCCCAGTGATGTGCAGCCCAGCCTAGCGGCAGGAACAACCCCAGAGGGTGACACTGACCCTGCCCAGGATTCTCACCAAGGGTTGCTTCCCTCTCACCGCATTCCCTGCTGGCACACGTGGCCCCAAGGGCTGCTGTCCTCCCGTCACCCCTTGTGCCTCTTGCAGAAGAGGAAAATGGTGGGCTGTGCCTGCATGGCTGCGGAGCCGGTGGCT
>NW_011218257.1:0-516 GCF_000146605.3 Meleagris gallopavo | reverse complement strand
AGGGGTTATAGAAAATCTGAAATCTGCGGTAAGGGCACCTCCTGCGTCTTGCTTTCTTATCTTTAAAACTTTGTTACTGTGTTGCTGATGTTAGTAAAGCTGTATTGTATAGCAGGCATATTTTAGCAGATGTTATTATGTAGACAATAATATCTGCGAGAACATAGTAGCTATCACTACAAGAGTTTACATTCCTCTTGTAACCGTGACCTGGATAAAAAGTATCTCAGAAGGGCAAAGCTTCAGATCTGGTAAAGTTGATGTAGTCTTCAGCTGCCCCAGCTGCTGAATGCTGATCTAAGCTACTTTACTTTAATCATTTCACACAGCAGACTTAAACTTAGCAATCTAATCCTGTTCTGTAACTAAGTTATAGCTTCAGTATTCTCTTTTAAGTAGGACTTTGTTTTTTTTTAATTGGCTTGAGAAAGGAGCACTTATCTTGGTTCCCCTTGCCTTTTCTTTGTGGAGGAATTGTTTTGGCAGGGGGCAGGAGGAACTGTACACCATAGTATG
>NW_011218256.1:0-535 GCF_000146605.3 Meleagris gallopavo | reverse complement strand
CAGAGAGAGGATTTTTGCTACTTCCAGCAGACAATTTTTCAAGCCAAGTTTTTGTAACTTTTTACAACACCGTGTTTGTTTGTTTATTTGTTTTGTGGGCTTTTTTTGTGTGTGTGCTATAACCTATTTATAGGAGACAAAGATTTACTACAGCACTGACTTTATTTTTTAAACAGATAATTGAGTTACCACAAATGGTGAGATGGGTAACCTTATATTAGTAATTTATAGCATGGCACTTTTCATTGCTTCCTTTATTTTGTTTAAATAGTTACATGTTCTGTTGATGCAGTTGATTGGTAAGATCAAATGCAATCAGAGGTAAAATTAGGTTTTTTCCTTCTTTTTTTACTAATTTATGGCTAAGGTGAAAGCCTTATTGCTTGGTTTCAAAGGTGCTGAGAATTTGCAGCCTCCTTTGAGCCCAGCAGAAACTGCCAACACTCGGTACCTCCAAGAAACAGGCCGCCTTGCTTCCATCCCCACGTGCTGTTCCTGGTCAGTAGAAAGGGGCCTGACTTCCTAGGGTTCTGTT
>NW_011218255.1:0-369 GCF_000146605.3 Meleagris gallopavo | reverse complement strand
TTATGCATGCATTTATTAAAATGTTTTCAGCACTGAGCATTTTAGCTTTTAAGTGTCATGTGCTGCTTGAAAGCAAGGCAGAAGCCAAAGCATTAGGAAGAACACCATCTCTTTAGAGGATTATGAATTAAGTTAACTGCACATTAGAGATAAAATAGTGGAGTACTTGCCTTTATCTTAATAATAAACCATAAGGCATTGAGCCACACAGTATGATTAACTTCTTTCAACTTCTCACTATTATTGCTGAGACAGCAACATGGTAGCCTCACAAAAAAAATAGATTAAGGTGAAAATTAAGTGAATTTAGGGCAGGCAAAAAAAAAGCTACACTGCAACTTGAAAGAGACAAGTCTTATATCCATGTAA
>NW_011218254.1:0-475 GCF_000146605.3 Meleagris gallopavo | reverse complement strand
TTAGTTTCTCATCACTATGGGGAACAGTTTCTGAATTTAATATACTCATTTCTGACACTGCAACTCTAGAAACGAGGACATAAGGAGCTCCTTCCTGACAACAGTTTAGAAAGTTAACCAAGTACATGTGTGGTTGTAGGCTTTTTTTTTTTTTTTTTTCCTATTCCAGATAGAAAGATGATGCTTACACGTAGATATCAGACATTTATATCAAAGATCACTACATACACATTTTGCAACAGGTATTCAAAGTACAAGCAATTCTGTGGATTACCTCACCAAAACGAACAAAAAATCAACTATCTTACTCTCAGATAGTCATCATCTTTGCTCCTCCTGCTAACCTGAGCACTTTTTGCAAGACAAGAATAATACAAAATCCTAATTAGTCATGCTAGTGAAGCTTCTAGTAGTCCAGCCTTAGTTAAACATCAGTAAGAATGCTTCCCAAATAAACTAAGAAAAGGTCAGCAAG
>NW_011218253.1:0-571 GCF_000146605.3 Meleagris gallopavo | reverse complement strand
GCTTCCCTTACCTGGGTTGCTGCTGGCTGACCGATGACCACCCAGCCTGGGCACTGCTGGTCGCTGTGATGGGAGACAGAGACGTTGGAAGCCCACTGATCGAGGAAGCCTTTGGGAGTGTAAACGCCACAGTCTTTGATGCTGGTCATTTGCTCAAATTCCTCGCATACTCCATCACCATCGTGGAAATAACACCTGCTGGGTTCATCTGCCAGAAGAAACCAAAGAGGAAAAAGTCATAACACAGCTACATGTCTATGGCTTAGTTGCTAGGATCTGATAACACTAGTGGTGCATCTGCTGGTCCAGAGCACTGGGAAGTCAAAGTGTTGGCCAATAGAAGGTGATTTTAAGGAAGCTCATCAAGAACAGTTCATTTTGTTATTGGGCAAAACCCTCAAAACATTCCGTACAGTTAAGAGATTTTCTGCTTATTTTTGTCTATCGCTTTTTAAAAGGATGGGGACAGAAGAAAGTAGAGATCAAAAACACATAGGAAGAGAATGCAGGTATTGGCATCCGTTTCCATCCCTGACTTGAATGGAAAAAAGCCAGCAGAGGTCTGGTCTAC
>NW_011218252.1:0-452 GCF_000146605.3 Meleagris gallopavo | reverse complement strand
GGTTTGTAATTGCTTTTGGTCTGACTTCGGGTGCTTCTGCTTTCTAGTAAAGATGTTAGGAATCCTTCCCTCAGGAAACCTCAGATCTGTGGATGGAAGCATGTGTGAACATTTGAGATGGAGTGCTGGAGTGTTGCTCAGATCCTCCAAGTACATTTAGGTGAAACATTGGGGCATAATTTCACATAATCAATCGACCATCACAGGCGATTTGCACACGATGCATTTCCCCCAATGAGTAGCCCCACAGTACCCCTGCTCTTGATATCCAGGCTGTGCTTCTTTTATTTGATGAACACCTGCATTCAGGTTAACAGATTCGACTGCTTTGCTGAGCTCTTCAGGCACATGGCGAGAAGAGCTTGGGGTTGAAAAGCTGCAGCTCAGGTACAAGCAGGTCACCAGGTGTTGTCCAAAGCTCTTCAGCTCCTCCCAGCTTAACGTAGCCAGGT
>NW_011218251.1:0-380 GCF_000146605.3 Meleagris gallopavo | reverse complement strand
CCCACATCCTTCCTGAGTTGGGGGCCTCAGACTTGGATGCAGTATTCCAGCTGGGCCTCACAAGAGCTGAGTAGAGGGAACAATCACCTCCCTTGCCCTGCTGGCCACCCCTCATTTGATGGAACCCAGGACACCACTGGCCTTCTGGGATGCAAGTGCACACTGCTGGCTCATGTTAAATTATTCATTAGCCAGGACCCTAAGTCTTTCTCAGGAGAGCTACTCTCAAGGATTTCTCCTCTCAGTTTGAGTACATGCCTGGGATTACCTTGACCCAAGTGACAAAACCTTGCTACTTTTTTTTAATTAGTAATTATTTTTTAATTTTTCTGTCTTTCCTCAGGGAGAAGATAGTTATCTTTGACAGAAGCCCCTTTTTT
>NW_011218250.1:0-511 GCF_000146605.3 Meleagris gallopavo | reverse complement strand
ACACAGCTGTAGTCTGGATTTGTGGCAGAACATTCCGTTCCTCTTGGCACCCAAAATGGAGCTGAAGCAGATGAAGCCTCTGCACAGCATTTCAGGAGGCAACAATGAGTATTAGAGGAATTGCTGGGGATGGGTTTGAAAATTAATCTGGGTGCAGACATGACAGTCCATGAGCCACTGACAGTCCCTGTCCCTTACATAGCCCCAGGCATTTGGGAGCATCATGAACCGAGCACATTTGCCTCTGTGGAGTGCTTCTGGTCAAAAATGGGGGCAGTGCTTCATTCCAGAGTTTTTTAGGGCTGTTTCTTTCTTTTCCTTCTTTCCTTCTTTCCTTACTTTTTTTTTTAATGTGCAGCTGCCTTATGTCACAGGCTTTTAATGCCCTATAGCTGTAGTTTAAATGTGTGATTTGAGGTTTAAAAAAGGCTATTATACTTGTCATCAACAAACAGGAGACTTTTATTATAAAATCTGTTTCTTAGATACTCTTAAATAAAAGTAATAAACT
>NW_011218249.1:0-390 GCF_000146605.3 Meleagris gallopavo | reverse complement strand
AGTCTTTTTTTTTTTTTTCATCTCAGGCATCTTATCTGTTGTGGCTAACGTTTATGCAACAGAGCAGTTATTACTCTTTTAGGGAATACCAAGTGGACTTCACTTGGTGCATGGTAATACAAAGTAGTCAGTACAAAAGTTACTCCATGAATTGCTTGTAGGTAAGAATTAAACTGTGTGTCTTATATGCTTCATTGTGCACTGGGGCTGGCGATGGAAATAGGGTAATACAATGCTGGAGTTACTTTTCTAAGGAAACTCATGAGAAGATTTATCTAAAATTGAAGTGAGAGTGGTATGATTGTGCTGGTGAATTACAAATAGGTTGTAGCAAATAAATGGGCAGAACAGCAATACACTTATCAGCACAGCTAAGTCTAAGGAATTCAA
>NW_011218248.1:0-399 GCF_000146605.3 Meleagris gallopavo | reverse complement strand
TGAACACTAAGCGAAGGCAAGAGTTGGGATTAATCTGGCACTGAGCTGCTGCAGCCTGGAGCATCACAGGAGGACGGGCACAGGAAGACCTGAGCTCTGGCCTCACTGGGCCATCATCATTGACTAGACCATCATCATTGACCATCATGACTAGCCGTGGATACCTGCTTTGTTCCTGGGAACCTGGAACAGCTGCTGGCAGCCTTGGGTCTGCCCATACCCTTGGACATGTTGACTGCTGGAGAGCATACGCAGGCTTTGGACAGCTTTCCAAAGAGCTGCCCTGCATTTTTCCTTAATCCTTTCCTTTAGGGTGCTGGGCTCACCTAATTCCCAGTTATGGGAACCTGTAGGCTGGAAGGACTTGGTAACAACATTCCTACACAAGCTGTCTCCAAA
>NW_011218247.1:0-371 GCF_000146605.3 Meleagris gallopavo | reverse complement strand
CCGGCCTCACCGCTGCCCCCCACCACCCACCCTCTTGCTCTGCTGCCCTGGAGGTCGCTGTGGCTGGCCCGGCAGATGGGAGGGGTCCCCTGAGGCTAGGCCTGCCCCCCGGAGGTCCTTCAGGATGATGCCCTCCCACAGTCCCCATCTTCCTCTGCACGCCGCCCGGCTGCTTGCTGCTGTCCCTGCGGCTGGGCGCAACTTGGGGACAGTCAGCCCTCGGGAGAGCCTTCACCTTCTCCTCCCTTTCCCCAGGGGATGCTGTGCTGGTGCTGTGGAGAGCAGCACAGCCTCACCTGCCTACAGCCATCAACCTGGCACTGCAGTGCTCCAGTGAAAATCCAGAAGAAGTACGGCACTCATGACACACA
>NW_011218246.1:0-419 GCF_000146605.3 Meleagris gallopavo | reverse complement strand
CACACAGGTCGCCTTCAGAAGGATGGAACAAATGCAGTAAAGGACAACGTGGTGACTGTGCTACTTTGCAATTTTACTTTAATTATTTTCCACATCAGTAAAATAACTAGCAGCTATTTCAATGAAACATAGGGGCGGGTCATCCTTCCTATCCCCCTCTTGGAAGAACAAAGCAAATTCTCATTGTGTGCGTTCTATGTAGAATTTTTACAAAATAGCAAAATATGATTAAGCTGTGAACCAGCTGACCACTGTAGTACTGTTTTTTTGTCTGACATTTTTCTTTTTTAAAGAAAAAACAATTCAGTTGTGCCTAAACATCTCAAGTTTGAAGGCCAGCATTAGATTGTCATAATCTTTATTTAGTACAGTGTTGTGTTATTTGTTTAAGGCTGACGCTTCTTGACAGTATTAGGTTA
>NW_011218245.1:0-483 GCF_000146605.3 Meleagris gallopavo | reverse complement strand
CAGTTTCTCATCTGATATGAGAGAGAGCAGCAGTAAGATTCCTCATCTGTCTTATGAAAATCCGATTCTGAGTGGCTCTGATCAAACCCGGCTAGCTGTCAGCAGCGGTGGCCTTGTGTGGAGGGAGGGAGGCTTCTGAGGAGTTGCTGGATGTGGAAATGTCATGGGTGCTGCCGATCAAAGAGGCATTTTTTAATAAATATATATAAAAAATAAAAACCTAAGGATTTAGCATGAAAGAAATGTAGTTTGTCTTGTTTTTCCAGCGTAACATGAAGAGGATGAAATAGAATCAGATACGCCTGCTCCCAAACATAGATCCACAGGAGCATTTGAGAAGCTTCTTTCTCTTCTACACTAACACTCTAGCACAAAATCACTCATCTCCAGTGTTATTGAGGACAGTTTTGTATTTCTCAGTTCACCAAACCCTCCCAGGGAACCTCATGCTTTCTCATCTTCTGCCCTGCCACCTCCTGAGTA
>NW_011218244.1:0-400 GCF_000146605.3 Meleagris gallopavo | reverse complement strand
GAAAATAAATTAAAAAGCAAGTAACAATTAAAAAAGTAAGAAATTATTTTGTAACTATTCATGCATGATAAGAATATTAATTAATTTTAAGTCTTAATTTTTTTTTTTTTAATTTTTTGAGTTTGGTCTGTATTGTTAAAGCTTATTATGTAGTGAATCCATTCATGAACACTGAAAGAAATGTATAATGTTCAGAAAAAATGATTTTTTAAGTGAAAGTTTTGTGTACTATAACATAGACCATAAGGCTAATTTTGAATCAACAAAATTTTCCAAGTGTTCATAAAACTGACAGAGTAAAAGAAAACATTTGTGAGCTCTGATGGAAACTCCCCAGTTCATTTTGGAAATCCATGTAAACAAAATAATCTAGTTTAGAAGTCTAGTTTTAATTAGTCTA
>NW_011218243.1:0-426 GCF_000146605.3 Meleagris gallopavo | reverse complement strand
AAAGATGCATGTGCTGTGTCTCCATGACAGGGGATGGTTTTCCCTTAGAAACGGTTACTGAAAAATTTAGGACCTGGAAAAAAGAAAAGGGCAGAAATAATGGTGTGACGGACAGATTTCTGAGCAGATTCTGAAGTTGCTCAAGTTCCTGTCTCTAGTGCAGAAGTCAAATCGCTCTGTGTGTGTGGTGCACCCAGCTTGCCCAGGCTTATATACTGCAGCAGCCAAGTGTCTGTGTGGTAGGATTTGTTGCAGGTGGCTACAGGGGACTTGAGCTCCGAAGAGGGGCTTAAATCAGTGCTGTGGAGCCAAG
Source organism: Meleagris gallopavo (assembly GCF_000146605.3). Lineage (NCBI taxonomy): Eukaryota > Metazoa > Chordata > Aves > Galliformes > Phasianidae > Meleagris > Meleagris gallopavo. The sequence continues at coordinate 113 of NW_011218243.1, read as the reverse complement.
GAACAGCCCCGTCCTCCGGGCCTTGGCTGAGCTCCGTCAAACTAATGGGAAGTGGGCACAATTTCAGAAGTGCTCAGCACCCTTTGAGCAGACATTGTCTCCTGGGCAGAGTT
>NW_011218242.1:0-520 GCF_000146605.3 Meleagris gallopavo | reverse complement strand
AACCAACCCACAACCTTTGATAATCTCTTCCCCGAAAGTGCCTAGCAGGGTGTTATGGGTCAAGAATGCTATTAATAGTCTAAAACAGGTTATGAAGTATTGTTTGGCAGTTCAGAAATCAGACAAAAACTGTGGCAAGTTTTACTCACATTCAACACTTCTTGCCTGGGTTGTGGAGGTTCTATGCAAGTCAGTAGCCTGAGCAGCAAGTCCATGATAGCAGAGGTCCCTATGTGCTTAATAACGAGGTCTACAAAATCATGTTTCTTCTTTAAAAAGTCCACAATCTAGAAATGAACAAGGAAGCAGCTTACATTTGCTTACCTGTATTTTACATGGTAAATTACACTAACCAGTTTTAGCTCCTCTCACTTACTAAAAAGAGATAATAAGTAACTTTTAAATAATTCCACCTCTTAAAGCCAGTAGTACAAGATAAAAAGGCACACAGAGTAACAACAGTGGCACAAGACAGATCCATCTATGGGCACATCTTGAGCCTCCTTTCAAAGCTAGCTTT
>NW_011218241.1:0-426 GCF_000146605.3 Meleagris gallopavo | reverse complement strand
AAAAAGGGTATCTACCACTAGTGTGCTCCTTGTTTCCTATTATAAAACTTTGTCCTTTAATTACTTAATTTAATAACTCTGTCAGTACTTCTTTTCTTTTTTTTTTTTTCTAGGCTGGCTGCCATTTTTTTTTTTTTTGAAAGTTTCAGCTAAAATTGTTCAGCTTTCTGCAAGAATGAGATTAAGAGAAAATAAATATTTTGCTCTCGTTGGGTGGGGAGGGAAGATTCCAGCTGTTTTCTGAAAACAACTTGTGTCTTGTGCATCAGAGGGGCTGAAAGCCAGGGGACTGGGAATCAGTCCTTGAATTCATCATGCAGCAGTGTTTGCCAAGGTTAAGGTTCTGTCCTTGAGCAGATCTCCTCACTGGCTGGTAACAAACTCCTCTGTTGGCCACGTGCCCATTGCAACTTTGGGGCTTTTCCT
>NW_011218240.1:0-555 GCF_000146605.3 Meleagris gallopavo | reverse complement strand
ATTAACATATATCTACTTTCTAAGGTAGCAGAGAATCACAGACCATTGGGGGAACAAATGGAAAGAAGATAAAGAAAGTGGAATTCTTATTTGTTTATTTGCTTTTTTATAGCTAGTGTGGTTTCTAATATGATATGTAAATTTTACAAGGATTTCAAGCAAAAATTTTAACACTAAAAATAATACTATGAGGATAGTAAAGAAATATTCTTGCAACTGAATTTCACTTTGTGTGAATCAATATTAGAAAAACAGAGACAGAAGAGAATGAACCATTTCATTTCTTAACCTTAACACTAAGTGAATGAATTGTATTTGCAAACATATGTTTACAACTTGTTCTTAAAGACTTCTGTTGCTGGAATTCCAAAATCATTCTACTTTCCTGATTGCAGGTAGGTTTACCTCTAAACTAACTTTAATCTCTACTACCAATACGGCAAACACTTCTATTATTGCAACATTCCTTTTATTTATGCAAATCACAAATGTCACTATCAAAAACTTACAGAAATCATAGTACTTAATTCAGAAAACTTCATTTATGAATTAGCT
>NW_011218239.1:0-514 GCF_000146605.3 Meleagris gallopavo | reverse complement strand
TTTTTAATCTGCACCTTATTTGTGTTTTAGAGTCCATTGCCATGGATAAAAGGCTTGAAGTGGGGAGAATATGTAGGTTCTCCAAGTGCCCCAGATCCTGTTGTCTGTTTTAGCCAACCACATGGGGAAAGGTTTGGCTCTCTGCAGGCTTTGCCAACTAAAGCTATATGTGGTTTGTCCCGCAAGTTTTGCCTTTTGATGATATATAGCAAGGAGCAAGGTATGAATTTGTGATTATTCTCTACATGCACAACCCATGCAAAACAGAGCCAAAACCTTTTAAATCTAGTGCTACTACTATTCTCCAGTAAACTTTCCACATTTAATCTCTTTTGCCAAAGACTGATCTTTAAATCCAAGGACAGCTTCCATGACTGATACCGTTTCTGATGGTTACATTTGGCTTGTGGTTTTCGATAGCATAGGTGTCCAGTAATTTGGTTTTTCATTAAAGCCTTATGCTTCAATCACTTGAACTTTAGAACTTACTGGCAGGTCCAAAAGAAACTGGAAA
>NW_011218238.1:0-409 GCF_000146605.3 Meleagris gallopavo | reverse complement strand
GGGGAAGGTGGGGAAGAGATGTGATAGGCCAACAAGAGTGTTGAACCTTTGCTAAGCTAATTTCCCAAATGTAGTGAAGATTTTACATCCTTCCTCTTTTCCATAAAAATAAATCAAAATCTACTGAAGAAGTTTAAACAATACTTCCAGATTTAATTATTCTTTAGCTGAATAAGCAGAGAAACAAGTGATTCAAATTGATCACACTTTTTTGTGTACACAGGGCTCCTCATGCATTGCTCATCATTAACCTTACTTAGTTCATGGTATCAAGAAAATCAAAAATGATTTTTTTTAAAAAAAAAGCTGAAACAAAGCAGCAACAACAACAAAAAGATATGAAGTCTGGCTGGCAAGTTGCTGGAGGGAGCTAGCAGTTGTAGCTGTGCTATTCCTCACTTGTTTTTTT
>NW_011218237.1:0-462 GCF_000146605.3 Meleagris gallopavo | reverse complement strand
CATTACATAAATGATTCCTTATGGCATCACTTAAAAACGTGCTTTAATCCCAAAGCACTATTCAGGCTATTACTTTCTTATGAGTGACTTCATAAACGGCGATTATCACTAACCCACTACAGTAAATAAGGAGAAACAGACAGTTTTTATTTTCCCTACAGCAGAACTGGGGGAAAATACATGGCTGTTTTATGCTTGTTTAAGCAGTAATGATCCATTCCGTGATCTCTCCCTGCCCCAGCTCTACCCTCGGGCAGCCTTTCACTTACTGCTGGGGTAGGAATAACTCAAAAGGCAGAGCTGGAGTTGAATGGGAGATATTTTACTGTGGTAAGTGACTTTAATTGAATGTCAACTGTTCTTTTTTTTTTTTTCCTTTTACTTTCCAGGACCAATCTATTTTTCATATCTATTCTACTATTGTTCATCATAGACACTAATGAGTAAGAAAAATATATGTAT
>NW_011218236.1:0-548 GCF_000146605.3 Meleagris gallopavo | reverse complement strand
TCATAGACTGCAGTCAGATCCCTGTACACTGGTTATGTGTACAGCACACTCATCTTAGCAAATAGTGAAAGATACATGCACACCTTCCATTGTATGGCTGGATGGGCATTAACTTGCTGATTAAATCCATGACCAAAAGCAAACACATACATGCATCTAGTTGTCTAAACAGTTTCTCCTCACCCCTGAAGTACTTTGACAAAGGTCACCAAGGCCAGTAAGTGGAAGGCTGCTTACCCTGATCCAAAGGAAGGCGAAGGATTCCTGTTTCAGTCTCAAACTCAAACAGCGGTCCAGTAACAGAAACAATACACCTCTAAGTTATGAACTAAAAAAAGCATTCCAAAAGCACTAACTTATCTAACTCTGTAACTAAGAATAGTCACAGACAGAAAATGAATTAAAAAATAATGCACTTGCAAAAATAAAAAATTCTTCTTAATTTTTATGTTTGGATAGGCAAAAAAACTAAGCACTAAGAAAGAAAAGTCTCCAATTCCAAGAAGACAAGGCCAGAGGTGGTGCACTCAAATCGTTCTTCTTTAAAC
>NW_011218235.1:0-547 GCF_000146605.3 Meleagris gallopavo | reverse complement strand
TTTTCCAACTAACTTTCATAATTTTAAGTGCTGTATTTTAGTTAGCAAAAAAATCACTAAGTAATAGTAAGACTTCGTGTATTTTTCGTTTTTTTTTCTTTTTGTTTTTATTTTATTGTGTAATGTGGTTTGTTTGTTTGTTTGTTTTCATCTTATTGGTAAAGGAAAGTATTACTGAAACTATTTTCACAAAAGGACTATGCAGGTATTGGTCAACCTAGCTGAAATAGCTGTCTGGAATCTCAAGTGTGGAAAAAGTATAAGGCACTGTAGAGCAGCCTCATGCTATTTTTGTCCCATGTTGTTTGGGAAGGTGTTGGAGTGATGCTTCATGAGTCCAATGCTCTTTTTAGGACTGCAGAGTGGTAGTAGAATCTCTGGAACTTCAGCTAACACATACTGGGAGGGTGTTGAGCTAATGCTTCTGGGAGTTCTTTGGATGTTCCAAATTTCTTGTATGAGAATGACTTATAGTCAAATTTCCTTGTTTGGGAGGGGAGAAGGGAGGGTAGAGGCTTTAATATGTGAAGCTGTGCTTCAGAGCCCA
>NW_011218234.1:0-357 GCF_000146605.3 Meleagris gallopavo | reverse complement strand
GTTAAAAAGTATTAAAAGGCATCTGCCAAGACCTTAGGAGCTAACGGAGTGCAAGAGGTAAGATGCTTGGTAAGATATCCAAGACAGAAAAGTTCAAGAGCAACTTAACATAACAGAAAAAAAAAAAGAAAAAAAAAAGCAGATTATGTTTGGGTTGCTGAGCGTAAGATGCTGGCATGGCTTTATCTACAAAATTGCACTACCAATTAGTTTGTTGAAGCAGGCAGTCAATGTCCCTTACAATCCCTACACAAATTACAGGTGACTTTCTGCATAACTTGATGAAGATTACCCTTGATTTCGTTAAACGTATATATATACATACACATTCATACTCACATACAGAGACACGAATAT
>NW_011218233.1:0-350 GCF_000146605.3 Meleagris gallopavo | reverse complement strand
CCCGCAGTGCTGCTGGGTGCAGCAAGTGCCTCCTGGCCACCCCAACTGTCTGTGCTGTCTGTGCTCGTTGTCCTGTAAATTCAATTCTCCGTGTGCAGTATGCAGCAAACTGCCATAGCAGCCTGAGCAGCAGTAGGGCTGCTCGCCCCCGATCAGGTTTTCACATTAACTGGAAGCTTTGCTGGTGGTGATAGACGTGAAATGTGGTTTGACCGGTGTGTAGCAGTGTGGTATAACAGCGTTGTTTCCATCCTATAGAGCTTGTTAGGCTGGCTGTATTGTTTTGGACACTGGGCACTACTGTGGTGTGGGCTGGCTGCTGTGCGGGGCTCCTGGGGCTTCTCACACCA
>NW_011218232.1:0-513 GCF_000146605.3 Meleagris gallopavo | reverse complement strand
GGATATCGTCCGGCCCCATGGATTTATGTGCATTCAGTTACGTGAGGAGGACTCGGGACATGTTCCACTGTTGCAGTGGGACGGAATCCCATCCCACGTGTAATTCAAATCTCCCCTCCTTTACGTTAAAACCATTCCCCCTTTGTCCAATCACCATCACTGCACAAAAAGTTCATTTCCCTCCTCTTTATCATCTCCTTTGAAACAATGGAAGGCTGCATTGAGCAGCCACAGCAAGTGTTGGTGACGGGGCAGGCACAGAGCAACGCCTGTGACACCACGGGACCGTGTCACAGAGGGGCACTGTGACCTCAGGGGAGAGGGGCTGACCCCAGCGGTCACGGAACCCCCCACTGCCACTCTCGAGCTAGCATGGCAGGTAAGGCAGCAGGCTCCTTCTGCTCCTGGCACTGCGGCCCTCCAGGGGATGCCAGTGCCCCAGATCTCACCCCAGCGCCCATTTGGGCATTTCCCTACAGAGAGAATTCCTCCACGGATGCTGACGGTGCTTCC
>NW_011218231.1:0-358 GCF_000146605.3 Meleagris gallopavo | reverse complement strand
TGAATGATTTAGCTACTAATTTCTCTTCTTTCCTCAGATCATCAGTGATCTTGAGTCACCTGGGCTCAAAATTTATTTGTTAATGCTGTATACAAAGTATTTACAGTAAGATGAATGGTAGGATAACTGACAATTCATGGACCAGTGGATGCCCTGAGTCTCTGGAATCTATCTGCTATTTACTTTGTGTCACTACTTGGTCTTATAACACAGTGTTCTAAGCAAAATTACTATCACGTATATATTTTTTCTTTAATATCAACCATTTATCAATTTTAACTTTTTTTTTTTTAAGTATGTAATACAGTTCTCTGTATCTGGTCAGTCAGGTCAGTAGTAGTCAAATAACAGCCATGTT
>NW_011218230.1:0-552 GCF_000146605.3 Meleagris gallopavo | reverse complement strand
TAAATTTAAACCTAAAAGAAAAGGAAAAGCACATGAGTTTGAAGACCTTTCCAAAGGCAAAATTTCCATTATGGGCATCAGAAATTTTAAGACCAACAGAGTATCTCTTTTGTACAGTTTTAATTTTATGAAGGCAGTTAAAGTTTATATACCTACATTCAACTTTGTTCCATTTTTAAAGTGACAACCTTTTCCTTCAAGACAGGAGAACACTTGTACATGCTGGAGGATTGTAGGTAGACCTGGTAGTTTCCCTAGATAAGCTACCAAGTGCTCACTTACAACTCTGCAAATTAATCTGTTATTAGACCTCTAAATCAAGAATCCGTGTAATATTTTAATGGAGATGCACATCTATAGTCTAGGTGACTTTTCTTTTAGAATTTTCTTAATTATTTCAAAGGAAGAGTAGAACTTTTTTCATAACCTAGCTAGTATTGACTAATTTACATACTACTCTCTAAATTAGTTGGGAGAATCTTCTCTTTAGAACGAACAAACTTGAGAAAAAGGTCTTTGGATTTTTATCATGTTAATATGCACTAAAACCCT
>NW_011218229.1:0-387 GCF_000146605.3 Meleagris gallopavo | reverse complement strand
TGGAACTGCTGGAGGAGGCTGAGCTGAGCCTGAATTTACTCCCACTTTCTTGGGGTTGATTAAAGGGTGCAGTAGGAGGTGCTGATTCTTGGAACAAGCTCTGCTTTTCAAGCCTAATCCCAACCTCTTTTTGCTCATGGTATCTAAGGCAGACCACGGGTTGTTTCAGAATAAGCAAGCCAGCTGACACCAACAATTGGTAATTCTCATCCTGTGCTTACAGTAAAAACCTGTTTTATTGCATTTCTGCAATAACCTTCTATAGCTGGGGAACAAACTTTGTCCTGCTCTGAGTGCTTCACCTATGCTGAGGCCCAGCACACTCAGATTTCTCTTTGGGCCGCAGCCTGCCATGCATATCTACAAACCATTTGAAAAACATGGCTT
>NW_011218228.1:0-406 GCF_000146605.3 Meleagris gallopavo | reverse complement strand
AAACATATGGGTCTGCATCTGAGAGAGTGTGTGTGTGATGTGAGTAAGGAAAGGTAGGAGCTACTAAGACATTGTGTTTAATCATGCAGTATTGCATTCAGGAGAAAATTTGTATTAAATTTTAAGTATCCATCTGCCTCACAAATTCCATCTAAAACTAAAATAAATTTAGAAGATACACAACATTTGTCCTGTGACTCAGAAATCACAGAATGACCTGGGTTGAAAAGAACCACAACAATCAAGTTACAACCCCTGTGCTACGTGCAGGGTCACCAACCTGGTCTAGTACCAGGCTGTCCAGATCCACATCCAGCCTGGCCTTGAATGCCTCCAGGGATGGGGCATCCACAACCCTCTTGGGCAACCTGTTCCAGTGTGTCACCACCCTCTGTGTGAAAGTCTT
>NW_011218227.1:0-648 GCF_000146605.3 Meleagris gallopavo | reverse complement strand
GATTATGTACAAAGTGGGTCAGCTATTCAGAGCTGGTGTTTGTTTGAATACTGGATTTGTACTGATTTCTTGTTATCTGAACTGACCATTGCTTCCTAGAAACAAAGTTCTGCTTGCGGATTGCTCTGCGAGTGGCAGGTCTGTGGGTGTGCTCTCATGTTACTGTGGGGCACTTCTCCCATGCTATCAGCTCCTGAGTGCTGCTTGTTGGGGTGGGGAGCCACTTGGGAGAGGGGGAGTCACTGCCAGCATGGAAGTGGTGCTCTGTCAGCTGGACTGACATAGTTAGGACATCTAGCATGGTCTGGGAGAAAAACTGCCACCTTTTAAATACGTATTTGCAACCTTAAAAGCTTCCTGAAATTTTCTTGGGGCAGCAGAGTTCATCAGGACCATATGTGTATTGCACTGGTAAATGTGACAGTGATGGATGTAACATGTCCACAGATTCCCGTGTCTCTTGCTTGGCTGCAAGTCGCCATAGCTTGAATTGTTCTGCTTCGGGATGGGCAGTGCAGCAGCCCCCAAGCAGGGACCACAAGGAAGTCCCCTCCTGCAGCTGCCATCCTTTTGCCCATGCCCTTCTTCCCTGGGGCAGAGCCTGGCACCCTGGGCACATCCCCACAGCTCTGTACCAGAACATCTCCT
>NW_011218226.1:0-394 GCF_000146605.3 Meleagris gallopavo | reverse complement strand
AAGACACACACAGAAAGGTTCTGGCAGACAGTGAAACAGGGAGAACTTGGAGTCCCTTGGATGTCATGAGAACAGCACGGCTGTGTACAATGGAAATGCTAGATTTCTCTGCAGGTGTAGTCAGTCCCCATAAAATCAAAGATGTTTAAGGAAAAGCACACAGATAGCATTGACAGATGTGTCTGAATGATGGAAGCTCCTAAACTGGAGCCGTTTAGCCTGCTCAGGTTCACGAAGGCCTACTGGACAAAAATCTGAGCCCTGAGCAGCGACACTGCCTGATTCACCCACAGACACACCAACACTGCTAAGGAGGAGGTGGTGGAAGGGACCAGCTGTATCCCAGCTAAGGAAGATGGGACAAAGGCCTCGCCTGTGCAGAACTGGTGAGTTT
>NW_011218225.1:0-407 GCF_000146605.3 Meleagris gallopavo | reverse complement strand
AGGTGTGGGATAGACGAGTGGACAGTGAGGTGGGTTGAGAACTGGCTGACTGGCAGAGCGCAGAGGGTCGTCGTTGGTGGTGCAGAGTCTGGCTGGAGACCTGTAACCAGTGGTGTCCCCCAGGGGTCTGTGCTGGGTCCGGTCTTGTTCAACATCTTCATCAATGACCTTGATGAGGGGATAGTGGCCACCCTCAGCAAGTTTGCTGATGATACGAAGTTGGGAGGATTGGCTGACATGCCTGAAGGCTGTGCTGCCATTCAGCGAGACCTGGACAGGCTGGAGAGCTGGGCAGTAAGAAACCGGATGAGGTTCAACAAAAGCAAGTGTAGGGTCTTACACCTAGGGAGGAATAATTGCATGCACCAATACAGGCTGGGGGATGAGCTGCTAGAGAGGAGCTCTGC
>NW_011218224.1:0-388 GCF_000146605.3 Meleagris gallopavo | reverse complement strand
AAAAAAATAGGGAAGGAGAGAACAAGAAAAGAAAAACAATAGGGAAGAAGAAGAAAAAAAAAAAAAGAAGGAAAGAAACTTGGAAAAAGACAATTCCAGTATACATTCTGAAGGATTTTCTGTAAAAGACTAATAAGCCATATGCTGCAACAGTACTGTAAGTCAGAGGAAGAACGCTATGAAATGGAGTGGGCACCTACACACATCAGGACTACTAAGGAGAAAGGTAGGCAACTCTTTACTGCTTTGATACCTTATTTTATTTTAAAAGATTGACAATTATATTTATTCCGCTTTAGAAATACAAATGACACATTTTTCCATGATACCCCACTGTCCTGCTTGCAAGTGTTTTCCGGTCAATCAATCAGTCGTTCAAGCAGTCAAA
>NW_011218223.1:0-383 GCF_000146605.3 Meleagris gallopavo | reverse complement strand
CATAAATCAGCTGTACTTTGTCAGTATAAACAGACTAGCTCTCAGCAGAAGGTTATTTTTGATTTTTTTTTTCTTGTTAGTACTTGTTTTTTTTTGTTTTTTTTTTTTTAAGTAAATAGACAAAATGCAAAATCTTACTACATTCTGAGTAGTATTTAACAAGAGATATAAAAAAAGAAAACATCTCTTAGCAAGGAGATTATACCATAGAAAATCTCATACAGTGTAATTGTGCTTGAGACCCTTGGTTACCTGACAAAACAAATAGAGTCCGTAACCTTTGTAAGCTCCTTAGCCTCAGTCAGATTTGGGGAGAGGAGCTGCTATAATTTTTGAACGGAAGCATTTCAGACCTTGCCAATTAGACTACAATATTCATTGAA
>NW_011218222.1:0-453 GCF_000146605.3 Meleagris gallopavo | reverse complement strand
CAGCATCGCAGAGCTCTGCTGCGAGCCTTTCCCACCGGTGCGAATATTTATGGGGTAGTGAAGCTCCTGAAAATGGCATTGAGAAAGGCAGGCATACCATGCCAGGATATGTATGGGGTAGTGTGCAGCTCCTGAAAATGGCACTGACAAAGGCAGGCATACCATGCCAGGATACACACATCTTGTAACTAAAACCCCAAAGTATTTCTTATCCAATCAACCCACAGTATCTCTGGGCTGCAAGTCAAACCATGCTACCCAGCGAGTGTGCACAGCAGTTACACATCAGTGTGGGTTGTCCCGCTTGTGCGAGGAGCTGCAGCAAACATGGCTGCTTGCTACCGAGATGTGCTGCGTGCAGCATTTGCAAATGGAGCCATCCATTACCCCTCTCAGCTCCAGCTCCAAAGAAATGTACCACGAGACCACAAGTTGTCAGCACACTTAACCTTC
>NW_011218221.1:0-572 GCF_000146605.3 Meleagris gallopavo | reverse complement strand
ACTTGTAAATATGTGCTGGAAGTCCTATCTCTACATCAACCCTGTAGAATAGAAGTACACACATTTTAGCATGCGCTTCAATGCAATGGCCTGGCTGCAGCTGTGACTGTGATTCCTCAAGCACACCCAGCACAGCACTCCTATATGTCTGGACCCACCTGTCAGTGCTACCAGCTATTCCAATCCCTGTTCTGCTCACAATGAAAGTAACTTACAGCCTGTTTTTTTTTTTTTTCCCCCCTTTTTGAATTCAGAACCTTACCAAAAAGAAGCAGTGTGCATAGGAGCCATGTTGGAAAGGGGAAGAAATATGTATTGTAAAGAATTGCTAACTTTCTACAGTTCTTGTAGCTCTTCCAGGCACTTCCCTTCAACTCTGATTTCTTCCTCTTCTTGATCCTTTGTTGAATGTTATAATCCTGTGTTTATATCTGTCTGTTGCCATAGAAATAACTGATGTTGCTAACTAAGCTAGAAACTTCCTTGAGGGATAAAGGAAAGGGCTATTCCTTAAAATTGTATCATCTGTGAGAAAATAACAAGTCTTCAGACTTCTATTCAAAGGTCATGAA
>NW_011218220.1:0-340 GCF_000146605.3 Meleagris gallopavo | reverse complement strand
TCAGGTGTGGTTGTGTGCACGTCGATGGTGCTAAAGTCTTATAGTTTTTGTCCTCTAAAGTTTTGGCTGCATTTGAATGGGAAAATAGGGTCCGTTCCAAGTTTGAAAAAAAAAAAAATGCCAGAATTCCATCACATCAGATCAAAACACCCTCAAATGCTCCTTTGCCCTTCTCTGTCTGAGAATGGAAAGCTTGACTGTGATGGAAAAAAAAGACAGCTCCTGATGGAGACTGATAAAGAGCTAAGACTGGAAATATGATTCATGTGGACCCTTGGTTTTAATTATGAAGTTACATAACAAGTAATGGCAATTTCATTATGGACTCTGAAATCATGTC
>NW_011218219.1:0-495 GCF_000146605.3 Meleagris gallopavo | reverse complement strand
TCTTTATACAAATGATATTCAGAAAGTAACTAATAGGTAAAACAATAAAATAATGCGTATTGGCAAACAGTAAGCCATCTTGATCAAAGGATTTTCAGTAACACTAAGAATTCATGCAGTCCTATTAAACTCAGATGTACAATGCATTGACAAAACCATGGCTGAGAGCCAAATCCTGGCCATCCACCCCACACAGCAGTGCAGTCAATGGATACAGCTTTCTAGGAAAAAAAACAATCAAATAGGGAGAAATGCAGCTTTTTGCTATGGTCCACCATCTTTCAGTAGCTTACATTTAGGCTCTTCACTGAAGCATCTTGCTCTTGACTGATACAAGTGTCCAAAAAAATAATACCTAAATTAGATAAGCTGACAGCCCAACCATGGTTGCCTGTCTGTTCTTTTTGTCCTCAGCCTCCAGAAAATAGAGTGAAATACTGAACTCCCTTATATGTACTGCTTCAATAACTTATTGCTATCAGCACTGAGTATGAT
>NW_011218218.1:0-320 GCF_000146605.3 Meleagris gallopavo | reverse complement strand
GGGTGAGGGTCTCTATCCATGTGTGATGGGCATCCCTCTCCACATGGGGTGGTCTCCCTCTGCGTGTGGAGTGGGGGCCTCTCTCTGTTTGGGATGGGGGTCCCTATCCACGTGGGGTGGGGTTGGGTTTGCTGGGGGTTGGGTTTGTGTTGGATTGGGTCATGATAGTTAGAGTGGGGCAAGGGTCTCTCTAGGTGTGGGCTGAGGATCCCTCTCCGTATCGGGTGAGGGTCTCTATCCATGTGTGATGGGTGTTGGGTTGGGTTGGGTGCTGGATGGTGGGGTGGGGTTGGGTTTGCTGGGGGTTGGGTTTGTGTTGG
>NW_011218217.1:0-623 GCF_000146605.3 Meleagris gallopavo | reverse complement strand
GAGACATCAGGCAGACAGTGCTTATTGCAGGAAATGCAATAGGGTAGGTGAAACCTCACTGGCTTTGTATTTCTCTTCCTTATTTTGCTCTCTGAAAGAAAGCCTGCTTTGTACATCAGCTCCCTCTTCTCCAAAGCCACGGAGCCACCCACCTTAAGGCAGTGTTCAGTGCCATTACATTCTTCATTCTTCTTCTGCCTTCTACCCATACACTGAATCAGTTCTTTTTGATTCAATTTTGAGCCTTTTGGAGCAGCATCTGTTTGTTAGCATCACAGTCACTACTCCAACACGTTGAGGAGCCATTCTCAGCTGAGTTCTCTCAGTCCTCGGGGACTACTGTGATAAATATGATTCATAATACTCATTAGAGATTTGTTTTCCTTAGGAAGCTTTTCTGGCTAGGACCTCACAGGTAAAAGGTATGATAGGTTCCCTTGCCTCTGCTGTGACCTACTTGACTTCAGAAGGTTAAGCTAAGAGTAGCTTTGTCTTAGAGCACTTCACATTCTTTGTTATTTTATACTCCATGTTAAAAAGGAATAAGCTTTTCCTAAGAAACAAAACGCAGCTATGAGCCACTAACCCTTCAAAAATCCCTAAAACTCTATTGAAATCCTTGA
>NW_011218216.1:0-515 GCF_000146605.3 Meleagris gallopavo | reverse complement strand
CTGGTTAAAAAATATACTTACAGTTTCGTTCAAGTGAAAGTTGGCTTACAAAGAGTAAACCACCCATATATATAGGCAATTTATAGTAAAGTTTTATTAATATATGATTTTCAAATAAAGAAAGTTTACCTCTTTGGATAAGCGTGTAAACAAGTCTCCTCCCCTGAGAAAATCCAAAATAAGATATAGCTTCCCTTCTGTTTGAAAAAGCTGGAAAGAACAATTAAAAGCATTAAACATTATCTAATTCTACCCATGGTTAGAAGAATAACATACTCAATAATTCACCCTGATTTACTTTATCTTTCTTAATCTTTTACCTTCTTTTTAATTTATAAGAATTAATTATTCTTCTTTTTCCCTTGTGGGAAAAAATTTTTAAAATTATTAAATTCTTCCCCATCACGAACAAAGCAACTCTCACGCCATGTAAACGGAAAGTATATCACCAACATAATGTCTAAAATATAATGAAAAAAACAACAAACGTATTTTGGTACTGCAGCATTTGAAAG
>NW_011218215.1:0-516 GCF_000146605.3 Meleagris gallopavo | reverse complement strand
TGGTAGTTCATTTGTAGTAATAAAGCTCTTTGTGTTTTTTTAAGAATCTGTTCACTGGAAGGTTGGGTTTATCCCGATCCATGGGCAGAAAATAAGGTAGCAGTGAATCCCACATTCCAAGCACTTAGATTAAGAAATATACAGGGATGATGGTTCTTCAGCTTCATATTTTGTGCATTTGTTGGTGGGTTTGCCTTGAGCTATCCAAAGGACGAGGGGGTATGGAGGAGGTGCAGTGTTGTTTTGCTCTCTCCAAACTCTTATCAGCATGCTCTGTCTCTGCAGCAATTTTGCCTGCTCGGAGAGATTCCTTGGGGCTTTGCAGAGCTCTGTTCCAGGCTCCATGGCTCAGTTCATTGCTGGGATGAAAGCAGGCAGTCCCACTGACAGAATGGAAGAGCACTGATACGTAGCAGCCTCTCGAATGTGCCTTCTTTCACGCCAAGGTAATTCAGAATATGCTAAAAAGTGGCGACCATTACGAATACACATTTATGCAAGGGGTGTGTGCGCGAG
>NW_011218214.1:0-334 GCF_000146605.3 Meleagris gallopavo | reverse complement strand
TGGGAAATGGCAGAAATTGAAGGATTAAAAGCTAAATTTACATTTGTCCTACAGCTAGTGTTGATATCCTTACAGTGATTATTTCAGGCTTGGTGCTAGTATGTTGCACGCCCTATTCATGCAGATGTGTTTGTCTATGGATTTCAAATTTTCAGAAAGTATCAGTAGTTAAGGCAAATGAAGAAATATTCTGCTTTTTGTGTTTCTTAGTTTAAGATGTGGATAAGATGGAAGTGACAGTAGTTTATTTTATTTTTTAAATCCAGGTTTAGTATGCTTTTTTACATTAGATGATGGTGTTTTGCATCTGTTAGCTATTGCTATGCTTTAAAAG
>NW_011218213.1:0-384 GCF_000146605.3 Meleagris gallopavo | reverse complement strand
AACATATTTGCTTAGAACTGTTTCTCTTGTTAGATGAAAGCTAAATATCCATATGAATGCATTTTCACTGATCCAAATATGTGCCAAATGCTTAGAATATTTTAAGCACTTGCCAAAAAAAATAAAATAAAATAAAAAATCCTGATTTCCAGTGAGTATTCCAACATGCAGCTAAGTAGAATGCAATTTTCTGCTAGAAAACTTGACCTTATTCATATTTGTTTGTTTGTTTTTCAATTGAATAGGAGAAATGTGTATACTCTGCTCATTATACTGATACAATGCTGTAATTGTCATATCTACTGATGTAGTGAAATATAAAATCAGTCTCCATTTTCCTACTTTAAGCAAGGTCTCTACCTAGCCTTATTCTTTGTATGCCTT
>NW_011218212.1:0-447 GCF_000146605.3 Meleagris gallopavo | reverse complement strand
TTTCAACTGTTCCTTGAAAGCAGTGAATCTTTTCAGTTCTTTTTCTCCAAAATCGCTATTAGATGTATTTTGATAGAGGTGTATTTCTATTAGATGTATTTCAAAATAGGAAATGTCCCTATTTTATTTATTTATTTATTTTTTACTAAATGCTTCTATCTATATGTTAAAAAATCCTAGCAGGCTTGCAGGTACTGAAGAAAAGAGCCCTCAAGGGGACAGCATTTTGAAATGGAACAGGATTTAAAGTGAGAATTCATGAATATCTCTTTTGCTGGACATGACTGCAAATCTTGCAAAGATCTGTGGTGCACAGGTCAGCACAGCCCAGCTGGGAGCCAGCCATGACTGCACAGCCCTATGCACTCTACCATGGTGGAGAAGGAGGGCAGCATTCAGAGAGGTGACTGCAAGCCCAGCCCAGCTCCAAGGTGAGGAAGATGAGGG
>NW_011218211.1:0-565 GCF_000146605.3 Meleagris gallopavo | reverse complement strand
GTAGTCTGTCAGTGGGCAGGACTGCCATTCACCCCCCAAAGGTTTAGGAATCCACCTACCTTTGCACCGGCCACGATGTGTCACACTCAGGCTTGACTCCCGGCACTTGGCTCGCTGGTAGTCACACATGGACTCATACGTTCTGCCATCGGAGGCACAGAGTGGTTTGGACTGGGACCTGGAGCAATGCAGGTTACACTGAGGGTCTCTGTCACGGTCACTTATTAAAAACTGAAGAGAACAAGAAAAAAAAGGGAGGGAGAGTGGGAGGAAAAAATTAGTTTTGTTTAGCTTCCCAAAACACAGCACAGCACACTGTTTTTCTGACAATGGCAATATAGTCTATAATGCAGTTTATGCTGTCTACCGAAGTTGACTTTGCTTGAAGGGAACTTAAAATGAAACACATACATTTTTTTTATTTTTTTATTTTTTAAGGGTCTTTGCCATTCTATTTTCTTTAATAGAAGGGAAATATTACTCACTCTGCCTCACCTCTGAAAACACAAGACGTGCAAAGCCAAACATAACCCACACGGGAAGGGCAATACTGAGTCACATCAGC
>NW_011218210.1:0-327 GCF_000146605.3 Meleagris gallopavo | reverse complement strand
GAATCTACTCCTAGGAGACCATGATGAACACTTTTTTTAAAATTAATTAATTGAGCCTAGCTTAAAAAAAAAAAAAAAAGAAAAAAAAAGACCCGTTTCATTTTAATCACGTACTATGCAAATGAGAAATGTAAATATCATTAGGAAATCTGTTGCTCACTTAATCCTTCTGCTGTAGCACTGCAGAAGGCCTTTGATCTCCTCTCGGCGCTTTGATCCGCTCTTGGCCGGGGCTGCTTGCGAGGGCACGGAGCTCACCCCGTGCAAATGAGGAGCAGTGCCAGGAGCTGCAGCAGCCCCCACCCCGACCCTCAGTGTCCCCGCATT
>NW_011218209.1:0-461 GCF_000146605.3 Meleagris gallopavo | reverse complement strand
CTACCATTATTACAATTATTGAAATCAGTAGGTATTATAGGGCATCGTGACTTATTGTTATCAATCAATATGCATACCTGTTAAGAGCTTTTTTAGAAGTAATGATGCCTCTTATCAAAGAGTATCAAGATCCATAAGTGTTGACAACAACTCTTGTCAATAGCATCAATACCTAGCAATAGATACCAATATCCATTGGTAATACTAGGTATGAAGTCAATAGGTATTGATACCTCTTAGCGTCAGTCACATAGGCTACTCTGAAAGTAATGCCTCTAATTTATTTCCATATAAAATACTAACAGTTACAAAGGGCACAATAATGCTATTTGACAGAGCAAATTCTCAGATAAAAAAATACTATTTTTCAACATGGTCACCACTATCACCACTAGCCAGTTTGCATGGATGAGCTGATTGAGATGGTTTTCACTTTGTGTTGCGACAGCTGAGCATGGCCA
>NW_011218208.1:0-459 GCF_000146605.3 Meleagris gallopavo | reverse complement strand
TGACTACCCAGTCTGATAGCAGGAATTTGCTCTGAGTCAACAGTGGTAATTTACAAGCATTGACTAACGAATTCCATAATCCACTTCTAAGCCCAGCATCAATTCTGGGAGACACCTCCACAGGTGAAGTCTAAAGAGGGAAATCAGACTCCAGCGTGACATCTCTGGCATTCAGATTTCTACTCCTCTCAAGTTTACTCCATCACTGTGTTCTTGCTTTCCCAGCTGATGCCAATAACAGTATGGGGCTAACTGCGTGCCACGCAGACTCTGGTAACAAATAAATCTTTGATTCCTCTCTGACACAATGCACACTTTTGAGTGCATGATGCAGAAATCATTGCTTTTTTATTACCTGTCACCATCAGATGTTCTGATGCAGGAGTATGTAGGATGAAGCTGGTGGTATCAGTTGCTAGAAGGAGCCTGCCATCTGCTGATCTGAACTGTGCTCCAGTC
>NW_011218207.1:0-462 GCF_000146605.3 Meleagris gallopavo | reverse complement strand
TGACTACCCAGTCTGATAGCAGGAATTTGCTCTGAGTCAACAGTGGTAATTTACAAGCATCTCTTACCCAAATTTCTCATCACCCACTTCTAAGCCCAGCATCAATTCTGGGAGACACCTCCACAGGTGAAGTCTAAAGAGGGAAATCAGACTCCAGCGTGACATCTCTGGCATTCAGATTTCTACTCCTCTCAAGTTTACTCCATCACTGTGTTCTTGCTTTCCCAGCTGATGCCAATAACAGTATGGGGCTAACTGCGTGCCACGCAGACTCTGGTAACAAATAAATCTTTGATTCCTCTCTGACACAATGCACACTTTTGAGTGCATGATGCAGAAATCATTGCTTTTTTATTACCTGTCACCATCAGATGTTCTGATGCAGGAGTATGTAGGATGAAGCTGGTGGTATCAGTTGCTAGAAGGAGCCTGCCATCTGCTGATCTGAACTGTGCTCCAGTC
>NW_011218206.1:0-435 GCF_000146605.3 Meleagris gallopavo | reverse complement strand
TTTAATTTTACTGCAGGGACACAGAGTCTATTTACTGAGAAAATCATCTCTTATTGGCTAGTTATTGAAGTGTTCTCCTCTGTCATTGTGCATTGTTTTATAATAATAATAATAATAATAAAAAGAATTTAACGCTTTAATTGCACTGGTAAATTATGTTAGGGGTAAGTTTGACTTGTGTGTCCATTAGAACAAAATAGCACAGCTTTAGTTCTTTAACTTCTCTTAAAAACCAGAAAAACAAGATGAGAGAAGGTAGAAAGCTGGAAGAATCAGTTCTGGGATGCTGAAGATGTGGGAGCAGAACTCTGCCTCTAGAGGAGTGTGCTGTTACCTCCTGCACCACGTGCTGCCTTGCATCTCAACCACGTGCTGCAGGAAGGTTTTTTGTGCCCTTACATTAATTGTAGGCTGTTGTGCTCTACAAAATAGAAA
>NW_011218205.1:0-470 GCF_000146605.3 Meleagris gallopavo | reverse complement strand
AAATGTTACAGGACTGCTTGATGTACAGCCCTGTGCCTCACCAGGCTGTACTGGATGTGGGAAGAGCAGAAGCAGCACAGAAAAAATAAATAAGGAAGAAAACAGAAGGAGCAAGGCTCACACAGCCATCTCTACAGCTTGCATGTTATCCACCACACTTTACTCAAGAGAACATTCACTTAGTTCGGTGTAGAATTCACCACTTGCTTTCAATGTGGGACTAGTTAGAAAAAAATAAAATCATAATTTTAATATTACAACAGCTATTATTTATATATATTTTTTTAAAGAAAAAGTTTGGCTACCATGATTTACACTGGTTGTATTCTTTAGCTGTAGAACTGAACTCTGTATCCTTGCCCATTGGTTTGCCAGCTAAATATTCAAGGTTTGCTCTTCTATTCTCAGCTCAGACAAACCATTTTTTCTCTTTCTGCAGAAAATAAGTTTGAGTGTTCAGTAACCTATAA
>NW_011218204.1:0-340 GCF_000146605.3 Meleagris gallopavo | reverse complement strand
CAAAAAAACCATACACATAAATTTTGATTGAATCTTATATGCAATATATTTCCAAAGAAGTTCTTATGTATCTAAAGATAAATTTTTGTCACAATGACAAAATGAAATTTTCTCTGTTCTAGCAGAGAGCCAGTAAATTCCAGGAACATGATAGACAATATCCCTTTTCCACTATCTTATATTACCCTAACCCTAACCCCCTCCCCCCCCCCTCCAAAAAAAAAAAGGGTAATTCCGAGCATCTTTACAATCTTCTTAGGTGCTACACAAAAGCATATTTATGCCTTTAGACGTTGGAACCAGCCTTGGAACCAGCTCTGACTTGCTACCAGAGACTTCT
>NW_011218203.1:0-511 GCF_000146605.3 Meleagris gallopavo | reverse complement strand
AAGGCCGACATATATCAGCATTCATTGCTCAGTGTTCATGAGCTTAGATCAACAAAAGGAGTTCCTCGCATACAAATATCATAACCCCAGTAAGCGTGAACAATTTCCATATTCTTGGAATAGCTGTGTTGCAGCAACCCAAATACCTCATAATACTGTGTTAATAAACATAATACCAAAATCCTGTGGTATTATGTTTATGCTGCCATGATGATCCTAATAGCCATTCTCTGGTGATCTGGACAGACCTCTCAGGAGGGGTCTTGTGGAGTTTATGGCACTTTTCTAAATGTGAAGCTTGTGCATCCTACCGTAGTGATTTGAAAGAAAGGAGAAATTCTTTTTTTTTTCCCCCTTTTTGCACACTCTTTAGTGGTTCTGAGTTTAGATTCTGATCTCTTCTCAACTGAAAAGAGAGAGTTGATGTAGTCAGTGTTTGCTCGTGGGACTTAACGTTTTTCAGCTTGCTGTTGATGAGCAGCAGAGTTTTACAGGGGAAAGAAAAATTCTT
>NW_011218202.1:0-473 GCF_000146605.3 Meleagris gallopavo | reverse complement strand
AAGGGGAGCTTCTGTTCACATGCTGGAGGACAAAAAGGTAAAGCAGAGAATTCTCTCTCTAGAAACGACTGGTGCAGCCACAGTGAAGTTAGCCTGATTTGGGAGGATGGCTTTTGATAGATCTTAGTTAATTCTTAATAAATAAATAAATAAATAAATAATAATAATAATGTAGAACTATGAAAGAAAACAGCAGATTAAATGTATTAATAACAGATTTAAATCTCCATTTTCCTAATTATTTCCCTGTCCCCCTCACTCACTCAATCCATTTACAGTTTTGGCCATTCACCATTTTATCTTACCATCCACCCACGTGTGTCTCAATAATTTTGGAACCTGCCAGCCAATTGCAGACTACTTTGCAGGGAATGGATAATATATTTCGTTGTTTTCATGTTAAGCAGCTGACAAAGAAATAAGCAGATAGTTTCAGTTGTTTAGATAACTAGTAATGGACCATTTCAATATTA
>NW_011218201.1:0-378 GCF_000146605.3 Meleagris gallopavo | reverse complement strand
AAAGGAAAACAGTCATTTAAGGTTCCGTGCAATTAAAGAGAATGGGATAGAAATTGTCATGTACAATAATAATTTGAGTACTTTTTGTTTGGGTTTTTTGTTTTGTTTGTTTGTTTTTGTTTTTTTTTAAATTTATTGTTTATTTGTTCTAAATTGGTGCTGGTTAGCAGAAAGTTTTCAGAGTGTTCCAGGTAAAAATGGTTTGAGGCTAAGAACATAATGTGTATGTGATAAGAATGGAGTGATTATGGGACCAGACATGTATCAGAACTTTAAAAAGACTCAACTGAAATGATTGCATGTGGGGCTCAGAGTGACTGCTTGCCACCTGAAAAATTGCAGGCCAAATGTGAGTCCCTCACACAAATACAAAATACT
>NW_011218200.1:0-441 GCF_000146605.3 Meleagris gallopavo | reverse complement strand
GGTTGCTCATGAATCATAACATGATCTTAACAGTCTGGTTCTATTTCTGCTGTGAGCTGCGTTGGTTTTGCTTCGGACGATCAAAGACTTTGTTGTGAGGCAGCAGCTCGTTGTCTGCGATGGTGCTGGCTGGGATGGCTGGAGCTGGCAGGCATACAGCTGAAAGTGTGGATGAAAGTTTGATTTTTTTGCTATATTCTTTATTTTTCCCTTTTCTATTCCGGTTGAACCAAATTCACAGCTTACTGTTCCCACGAAGAGTTTTCCTCCTCCCCTCTGCCGTCCAAACCTCTTGTCCTAGCTCTGGCATTCATTTAGTCATGGTGAACTGATTCAGCTCACTAGAATGGTAGCGTGCTCTTTTTGCTGGGCTATTTTCTGCTGCTGCAGTGGGATGAATCGGATTATTGTGCAGTCAGGTATGCACTAGATTTGGCAAAA
>NW_011218199.1:0-455 GCF_000146605.3 Meleagris gallopavo | reverse complement strand
CCCCACCACTTTCACATCCCCCTTCCAACCCTCGCAGCCAGCCACCCCAAAACACACCGTCGCACAAGGATCTCCACCAACAGCCCCACACACAGCCAAGCCATTTGCTCCCAGACCACAAAAACCAATAGCCAAAAGTGAAAGCCACAGACAAAACCTCTCGGCAACAGGAAAGCGAGGAACGGAAAGATGACACACCACATAAAGCCGGCACCGCGGCACCACACAGACCACTGCCACCACCCAGCCCCACCAGGCTCCTGCCCAGCACGACCCGAGTCCCGCCATGGCTGTGCCTGCAAGCCCACAGCACCCACGGGGGTACGGCATCCTGCTGCTCACGCTCCTTATGAAAGCTCTCGCCGCCGCCGCCGCCTGCAACCACCTTCGCCCCCAGGATGCCACCTTCTCTCGCGACAGCCTCCAGCTCCTCCGGGACATGGCTCCCAGCCCAC
>NW_011218198.1:0-366 GCF_000146605.3 Meleagris gallopavo | reverse complement strand
CTGATGTCCTGCAGTGCTCACTCTCCTCTCGGCTTGGTTCTGCTCCTCACTGCTTCCCCAGCCATGGCTGCTGCCCACAGCACAGAAACCTCACTGCCTCACCCACAGCTTTCCTTAAGACGCTTCTTAATGTTGCTCTGATGCCCACTGTGTGCTCCTTTCCCTTGATGCCCACTTACTTTTGCTCTTTCTCAGACCACGGCTGAGCTGACAGCGGGGTGATCCTCACACACACCTCTCATCCCCTTCCTCCTTGGCTGCTCCTTCTTGTGTTCCATCTAAATGGGGCAATCTAGGGCCCAAAATAAAAAGGAAAAAAAATAACAGATTTGGGTTATTTTTTTTCTTAGGTTGAATTATAGAATC
>NW_011218197.1:0-454 GCF_000146605.3 Meleagris gallopavo | reverse complement strand
ATTTTTTTCTCTATCCTAGAAGAATCTCTCTGCAGGAGGAGCTATGACATCTTTGTAGGAAAGGTTATCTTTCTATTTATTGTAAGTTCTTTTTTAATGTTTTGTCAGGCATGTGACTAAGTGGACTTCAAATTACATTCTCTTCACATGAAAGTGCAGTTATTTGCAGGTATAAGGGTATTAGTCACAGTTGCTGTTCATTACTGACTAGTCACAAATTTATCTGACCCCAGAACAGATTATTCCACACAACCTGTGCAAAAGATTTTCCACACCAGATTATAGACTTATTAAAGGTTTGTTACTTCTCAGTCATCTTTTTTGGGACTGATGCTGCTCTTTCATGTTTGCTTTAATCTTTCAGTATAAACAATCACACTGAAATCTCATAAAACAAACCCCAGAACAGCTAGTATGACATTTGTTCTTCTTAGATAAGGAGAGTCCTAACACT
>NW_011218196.1:0-374 GCF_000146605.3 Meleagris gallopavo | reverse complement strand
CCCATCTGGGTTTTTCTCGATTTGTGAAAGTTTGGTTTATTTCAGGGTTCTCAGCAAAGTGTGGGAGGTTTAGCTAAAAATCCTCTGTAAAAAGCCCTTTAAATTTTATTTGAAATGCATGAGGAACACTCCTGTGCCTGACAGCACAGCAACACAGGAGGCAGCAAAAGGCAGGAGGAAGAAGCTGCTCTGCTGGATTTATCATCTGAGTACTTATCATGTGTACTGTTCAACTAAGTTGGAAGAGTCATGGCTATTTCAGCTGCCTAGGGATCATGCAGTCTACCAAAACATTAATAAAAAAGTGGCTAAAAATAGGTCTGCAAGGGTTGATATCCCTTGGAGGAAATTAATTATCGATGTCTGTTTCAAAT
>NW_011218195.1:0-342 GCF_000146605.3 Meleagris gallopavo | reverse complement strand
ATACATCACTATAATGGGTTTGAAATGTAAAAAATAGTAAAACTCAAACCAATTAAAAAAAAAATAAATAATCACAAGGACAACCTGCCTCTAGCCATAAAAATTATTTCAAGATTAATATTTCCATTTCTTCATTTACTCATTAAAATCCTTCTAATCTTTAAAGCATTATTGAAACGCATTTGAACTCAAATGAGGCAGAATGCAGAACTTATGATGCTTTCTACTTAAAAAGTAAATGCTTGTTGTTGTTCTTTTTATCTTTGCAACCACAGCTTGAAGTAGTGCTTGCCCGAAGTTGCTTCTGGTTTTCATGCATATCTACTTTCACATGTATCAAAA
>NW_011218194.1:0-392 GCF_000146605.3 Meleagris gallopavo | reverse complement strand
TTCTTTATTTATTTTCTACTTCCTTTTCTCTTTCTAATTTATTTTAAGACTTTTTTCCAGTTCTTCTTGTTTTGAATTCTATTTCTCTAATTCTTTTCTTTTGCTAAATGTTTCCAATTCTGTTTCCATTTCCAATTGTTTTTCTTCATCATGTTCCTTTCTTAGTCATATTCCTTTCCATATTTTATTTTACGCATCATATTACAATTCCCATTCAATTCTCATTCCCATTCTTTTCCTTTATCAATTTATTTTTCCATTCCTTTTCTCAATCTCTTTCTCTTTCTGTAGTTTTTCTTCTTTCCTGTTTCTAATCTGTTTTGTTTTCTATTTTTAAATTCTTTCCTATTTCTTTCTGCTGTTGCAAGTCTTTCTTCTCATTCCAACTCTTT
>NW_011218193.1:0-488 GCF_000146605.3 Meleagris gallopavo | reverse complement strand
TTTTTCTCTATTTCTCTTCACAACCAGATAGTGGTCCTGGGAAAGGAGTTTTAATAAGTACTTAATTTATTGTTTTTTGATGATGGTGGTGGCTGGTGGCTTTGACACCATTTATAAGTGCTTTTCTGTCTATTCAAAGATTTAAGACAGAAATAAGAACTTTGCGTAATTAAATTCTAAATTATTTATTTCCTTTCATTTCTGGTCACTCATTTCTCTTACATTTTATCATGTTCTTTGTTATGCTCCTGGTTATCAATGTCTGTCCTAACATTATCCTAAGTAAGTCTTTCATTTTATTATTAATAGATATTTTTCTCTTATTCTCCCTTTTCCTTCACTCCTCTTTTTCAGGCTCTTTTCCTTCTTTGTTTCTGTTGTGTTTCTGCTGTACATAAAGCTTCAGCTGTACTGGCAAGACTTGACCCTTGGTCTCAAGTGTTCAGTCTTAAATCTCCGGAGACTCAAAGCCTCTTTCTGGCTGGAAG
>NW_011218192.1:0-539 GCF_000146605.3 Meleagris gallopavo | reverse complement strand
TTGTTCTTGACTAACAAAACCAGTTTTTCTGTATCAACACTGTCTTAAGGTTAAGATTTGATAAAGCAAATAACTTTTGCTTTAAAATAATGTGAGAGTCCTTAGTAATTGCTGCCAATGTTACTATTACTGTTCTGTGAAAGAGCGTAAAGCAGGCTCATTGCTAAGAACTGTTCGTGCCCAACTGAGGTTACACATAATGTCTTTCTCCAAGTCTAGTCATGTTAAAGCTTAGAGAGGTCCTTCTGTAGTGACTTGTGTTGCAGGCTCTGCCTGTCCTGACAAGGCTGTCAGTTAGTGAGCCCATGGCATTTCCAGTGCTGCAGGAAATGACAGAATGGCTGAAACTCACCAGAAACTGACCCAGTCCCCCACCCAAAAATACCCCAAACCCAAAACAACCCCATGCACACACTCAGTTCTCTACCAGTGTCCAGGTAAGAGCAAGCAAAGAGATTTTATTGGAGTTTATGGTCAGTTGAGATTGATTTGAGTAATTTTAACTATTTTTACTCAGCTAATAACATTTAAAATTACTT
>NW_011218191.1:0-345 GCF_000146605.3 Meleagris gallopavo | reverse complement strand
CAGTGACAGCTCAAGCCTTGAACTTGTTACATCTCAACCGTATTGACATATGGAAGAAGTTCTGGTCCTTTCTTGACTTATAGAAAGGTATGAAAGTTTTATTTGCATTTAGCTTAAAAAAAAAAAAAAATTCAAGCACCCAGCACTAGACTGGTTAAAAAAAAAAAAAAGGAAAAATAGGTTTGAGGAAATACAGACTTTCATTTAGGTTTAAAGCCTTAAGATTGCTTTTCTCATTAATTTTTTTAAACTCAACAATGAGTAAAAGTGCAGGGCAGAAGTAGTGAAAATGCCTGAAGCACATTTGAAAGGCAGGCAGAGATTCCCATTCATGTAGATGGGGTC
>NW_011218190.1:0-358 GCF_000146605.3 Meleagris gallopavo | reverse complement strand
ATATGATCTGGATGATGGGGCGAGAGTGCACCCTCGGCAAGTTTGGAGATAACATAAAGCTGGGAGAAGTGGCTGGCACATCAGAAGGCTGTGCTGCCATTCAGAACCACCTGGACAGGCTGGAGAGCTGGGCTGGCAGAATCCTCATGAGGTGCAGCAAGGGGAAGTTTAGAGTCCTGCACCTGGGGAGCAGCAACCCCAGGCACCAAGACGTGCTAGGTGCCACCATCTAGAAAGCAGTCTGGCAGAAAAGGCCTTGGGTGTCCTCCTGGTGGGCACCAAGGTGAACTAGAGCCAGCAATGGGCCCATGCTGCCGAGAAAACTAATGGTATTCTGGAATTCATTAGGTAGAACATT
>NW_011218189.1:0-475 GCF_000146605.3 Meleagris gallopavo | reverse complement strand
TAAGATGTACGTAAAAGCTTTTATTTGGCAGGACTTTGTGAAAAGTCACCAATTCCGCTAAACTGTCTGCATTATTGTTACCTCATCTTCCCACCTCCAGCTAATACTTCCTATTCCATCAATAGGTCACATCCAAGCTGTGAGTGCTCATCAATCCAAAAAGGCAGCAGCCTGATGAATTTTGTTTGAAGTTTTTCTTTTTTCCAGGGCTTTTTCCATGCCTAGATACGTGGGCGACCCTAAAAGAGGGTAGAAAGAAGTACGTGAGGGAGAAGTTTACCACTTAGGGCTGCTGTCACTTCGAAGGGTGATGTGGGAGAATGATAGCTGGTACCCCATCTGCACTGTCTAATTGGGTGCAGCAAAGCAGAGAAGAAATTTTAAGCTCTTACCTCTTCCTCTGTATCTTCTGCTGATTTCCTTCCTATCTACTTGTCAGTTTATTTTAGTTGCCTTTTGTTTCTAGGCATGGAAA
>NW_011218188.1:0-389 GCF_000146605.3 Meleagris gallopavo | reverse complement strand
CAAATTCAGTCTGCCTAACTGATCTACCAAACAATCTCATCTGGCATCCATTGGCCTTCACTAACTGTTGAGAGTGCCTCAGTAATTTGCTTTGACTGCGTGCCTCACAAAAACGTTTTCCAAGTATGCACTAAAATTCAGAACTTTTGAGTGTATTTCCTGCTTACTGGATTTGTTCTTATCTGTTGATTTTATTAACGTGGTTAATATAGCCTTTGCTTCAGTGTGTTTTTAAAGGCATATTTATATATTGTTTATGATAGGGGGAAAAGAGATCTTGTAATGTGTGGTGGGAAGGCTTAAAAAGACAAAAACTATAACTGCGGTAGAAGGCAGTAGGGATAAAATGACATTCTAGATGTTATCTAGAAATGTCTGTCATTGACATT
>NW_011218187.1:0-508 GCF_000146605.3 Meleagris gallopavo | reverse complement strand
AGTGCCACATCCCACGTTATGGAGCGCCTCAGGATGGTGAACCCCCCACTCCCTGAACAGCTGTGCCACTGCTGATCATTCTTTTGGAGAAGACATTGCCCCTAATATCCAACCTGAACCTCCCTTTCCCTATAACACTGTGCTTGAAATGCAGCCCCTTTCCTTTCCAAATACTGCAACTGGAAAAAATATTTGGCCATTAGGACTGTGGCATTTATCTTCCTCCAAGAGAATTACAGTGAAATGAAAAAATGGTGCAGAAGTTTTCTTCCACCAATAGCATTTACTCTTCCTGCCCTCTCTCAAACGTCTCCAGCTTGTTTAAATTGGGCGCACCAGGAATCAGCAGCTCCCCTTACAACATCTTCCCTTACATCCAGCCCTGCCTCCACCAGTGTAAGACTGTTCTGTATCTTTATTACTATGGTTTTAATATTTTATCTTAATACAATCCTGTTACTTAAAATTTATACTCGAGTTCTGGAAAGTGAAGTTGGAATAAAGGAGC
>NW_011218186.1:0-595 GCF_000146605.3 Meleagris gallopavo | reverse complement strand
GTCACCAACACTTGCTGTGGCTGCTCAATGCAGCCTTCCATTGTTTCAAAGGAGATGATAAAGAGGAGGGAAATGAACTTTTTGTGCAGTGATGGTGATTGGACAAAGGGGGAATGGTTTTAACGTAAAGGAGGGGAGATTTGAATTACACGTGGGATGGGATTCCGTCCCACTGCAACAGTGGAACATGTCCGAGTCCTCCTCACGTAACTGAATGCACATAAATCCATGGGGCGGACGATATCCATCCTGGGGTTCTGAGGGAGGTGGCTGATGTGGTTGCCGAGCCGCTCTCCATCATATTTGAAAAATAACGGCTGTCTGGTGAAGTCCCCGCTGACTGGAAAAAGGGAACCGTTGCTCCCATTTTTAAGAAGGGGTGAGGCCGGTGAGCCTCACCTCTGTGCCTGGGAAGACATGGAGCAGATCCTCCTGGAAGCTGTGTTCAGGCACAAGAGGTGATTCGAGGCAGCCAGCACGGCTGCACCAAGGGCAGATCGTGCCTGACCAATCTGGTGGCCTTCTGCGGTGGAGTGACGGCTTTGGTGGACGGGGGAAGGGCAGTGGATGTCATCTGCCTGGACTTCTGCAAGGC
>NW_011218185.1:0-377 GCF_000146605.3 Meleagris gallopavo | reverse complement strand
CTGGCTGCTGACTTTTTGTGCTCCCAAAACCGCCTTTTTTGGCACCAAGCTTGATTTGTTAAAAAAAAATTAAAATAAAAAGACCCATGATTACAACTGAAAAAAATACTGAAGAATCAATTTTGAAAGCAATAGCAAATACTACACTCTGTTAGGGAAAATACAGTGCAACGTCAATAATGATTATGCTGCATAACAATAATATAATAAACTTCATTGCAATTGAATCATTTGATGCTCATTCACTTAATTCATAATTACAGAAGTTATAGAAATGACTGAGATTTTTGAAATAGTTCTTACTGGCCAGCGTGTTGTCTTAATAGTAAGGGCTGATTTATTCATATTTTAATAAGTGTGTACATAGGTATTTAACC
>NW_011218184.1:0-509 GCF_000146605.3 Meleagris gallopavo | reverse complement strand
GACACCCCGCACCACGCAGCCAGGACACACCATGAGGACAGGGCTCTCCCACTGCAGCCACCCACGAAACAGGAGCTCTGCAAAGCAACAGGGTGCAAGATTTTGTAGGCCTGGAAGCCAGCCCAAGAGGTTCTGCTTTCCCCATCTCCTCGGAACGAGCAAAACAAGGTGAGTGCAGAAGGGCAAAACTGGAAGCGCGGCCCTGCAGGAAAGAAAAGAGCAGGAGCTCTGCAGCTCTCCGACCTCGTGGTCCTGAGGTCCTTTTCCAGTCCCAGCACAGAGGGGTTTTGATCAGCACACACCCTGCTACGGTCCATGAGTTTCTACACAAGGCCCATGACGCTGATAGGATACTACAATCAGTTTTTTCCTCGAAACAAACAAACCCAAAAAGCAACATGCCAGCCGTCACGGTAAAATCACTAATAACACCTGCACGCCTATTTAAGGGCTTAATGTGATAACAACAGCAATATGCAGCATCCCAGAGCGTGACTTCGAGCCTGCTC
>NW_011218183.1:0-463 GCF_000146605.3 Meleagris gallopavo | reverse complement strand
TTATAAATATTGCTGATAACATTTTGACTAGGAATTTAATTTATAATTGCTAAATATTTACATTAATTTATGTGTAGAGATACACTACTCTATTCGGTTTGCACAGAATTTTTCCTTAGAGCAGACTTGGCTGAGAAACCCTGTTCCTACATGTTTCTGAATTTCATATAGCTGAATAAAGACCAGAAATTCTATTGATCAATGACTCTTTTCACTATTTGGACCAACAAAATACAAGCAATATGCAATTTTGTTGCAATTCTGCATTACTTGATAATAAATACTTACTCCCTACTAAATATTTACCTCGTTCTGCATTCTTTTGGGGAGAAAGGGCAAGACAGAAGAATATTATGATAAATTACCCCTTTTGTGAAGTCTCTTTCTAAACTTTTTGAAAAATGCTTCATTTTTCACCCTTTTTAAAGACCTGTTAAGATATTCTAAAACTCTAAGAAATTCC
>NW_011218182.1:0-425 GCF_000146605.3 Meleagris gallopavo | reverse complement strand
TTCGTTCTTGCTACAAGTTCCTGCCATACACTAGTCAGTTTCTACTGGTGCAGCACTCCTAGATTTAGATCAAAATGGATGCGGAGAGAAATTATTCACTGAAAACACAGTTTTCAACAATGCTTTTCTGGAAGCCTTAAAAGACATGCAGCTGCCCTGCCTTGGCCAACACAAGCAGATCCACACATCAAAGAATAAGAGCCGAGCAGAAACAGAATGATCTGAGAATATCTATCTTCTTGGAATGGGAACGTGTAGAGAGGTTAACAGAACAAGATGGAGAGAATGAAATGGAAAGAAATTCTTCTTAAATTTATTTCATATTAAAGAGGACCAAGTGGAAAGCCAAAGAACACAAGACCAAAAAAGTAATAGTGAGAACCAGAACACTGGCATGAAGAGAACTATCTACATGAGGCAAACGG
>NW_011218181.1:0-388 GCF_000146605.3 Meleagris gallopavo | reverse complement strand
TTGGAACAGCATCAGTTCTCATAAACACGAACTACTGAGGCTTGAATAGTGATCTTCACAGCCAAGTTCCAGCTTCTAGAGACAGCTTGAATATTGGACTCTAAGCTGAGCTGTTTGGTCCATGGTGAGCCAGGAGTGATCTATCAACAGCTATAGGTCTCAAAGGCCAGGATAAACAGCACTGTTAGAATGAGAATGTGGATATTTCCTTTGTACTTAAGTGAGCCTTTTTTTTTTTTGTCTTTTAACTGAAGAGTTCTTTTTTTTTTCTTTCGGTTAGGGCATCTTGTCTCTTGTGGATAAGATACCTGCAAAGGAGGGATTTTCCTTTGCCTTTTCCTTTCCATTTCCTCACTTATCCCTTGATGTTCCAGGTATTCCCCAAACA
>NW_011218180.1:0-404 GCF_000146605.3 Meleagris gallopavo | reverse complement strand
GGCATGCGGTGCTGGCAGGGTGGTGCCAGGCCTTCTGGTTGCTTTTAATGGCATCATTTAAGATCCCTTCTCTGGGGGTGAAAAGTCTCTTCCAAATATGCAACACTTTAGCATTGGGGTTATGAAAATGAAGTATAAGGAAATTGTTTTGGCGTTTTTTTTTATTTTTACCAACTGAACTGGGATTACTGCTGCTTCTGTGTGTGCATGCCCCTGGTCTGGGTCAGGTTACGTTGTTGCTGTCCCTCCCTTACCCCCACCCAGTGCTTTGATTCACTGTTTTGTGCTCTGTAATTAAAATGTGGGCATACTTTAAAGAAAAAACAAACAAACAAACAAAATAAAAAACATTTCCTTTAAAATATTTCTGGGTTAGAGTAGTCTGTCACAATGAAGTCTGCACA
>NW_011218179.1:0-478 GCF_000146605.3 Meleagris gallopavo | reverse complement strand
ATTTATGGGTATATTTAGGGGAACTGTGCAAATCATTCATGATGCAGCCTGAATCTCAAAAACCTGGAATCTGCTTTCAGAAGCACTGGCCAGTTCAGTAAGGGTCTAACCAACTCTGGACAGACTTCTGTGGAAAGGAGGCCAGGTTGGATTTTAACTTTGACTTTAATCAGCTTAGAGGAGAGGGAATCATCAGGGGGTGAGTGCTGCTTTGTGATGTCTTGCTGTCCTGCAGGCTGCTTTGATTTCTCGCTGGCTGTCTAAAAGCAGTATCAAATTGCTGCTGATTGTAATCAGAGGTAAGGAAACCTTTCAGAGTTGAAGCTTAGCTTTGCAGAGTGCTGCTGAGCCTGCTGGGACCATCCTGCGAGAGCGTCTGCAGTCTGCATTCAGGTTTCTCTGCACAGAGACAATCCTTTAGGATTAAGGCTGGTCAGAAAGCTTGTGAGGTGGTCTAGCATGTAGCAATAAGGGGAAG
>NW_011218178.1:0-451 GCF_000146605.3 Meleagris gallopavo | reverse complement strand
TTTTTTTCCAAAACTTTTGGGGGAAAGCAAAGTGAGCAATGGAAAAGAACAAAAGACATGTTGAAAAAAATCCACCACTTATAGTTAGAAGAACAATCTACCATTTTAGCTCAATTGTCACTGTAAATTAATTAAAGAATCACTAGGGTAGGCCAATAAATAAATTTTTGCAGGAAAATATTGAAGACAACTTCACATGACTGTAAACTGTAACAACTACAGGTCCATAAAGTATTTTGTAGTCATTATTTTGATATTTAAATGTTTACTGAATTTAAAAATCAATATTTCAGACTATGACTTTCCATTCTAAAGTAGTATATCAATAAACATGGATCAATATTATTAAGTACTAGTCTGTGAAAAATCACGTATTTCTACCTTGTTGATTTGAACAGTCTAAGTTTTGTTGTGCTATTAATGTCAACACAAAGTTGTCTATTAGCATGTT
>NW_011218177.1:0-529 GCF_000146605.3 Meleagris gallopavo | reverse complement strand
AAATTAGCTTGAAAATGAATCTATTTCCATATCTCTACGTCTTCTATTTTGTATATTTTAAGAAGTTTATGTAAACTTTGTTATGAAAGTGCTTTCATTGTATTAGCTGCCTGTGATTAAGACAGCTTCAGTGCTACATCTCCAACTTTGGCATCTGTTCAAACTAAATTACAAGACTTTTATCTCTGTTTTTAAGCTTTACCCTTAAGTCAGAACCAGCCAATGGGCAGCTGGGGGCACTGCCAGTGTGCTCCTCTCAGCATCTTGAGACCATGGCAACCAGCATTTGTTCTGACAGCATTTGTGTGTCTGTCTCCTTGGTGTTGCTGAGCGCCAATAGAACCTTTGAGTCTTGTTTACCTCCCAGATAACAATGATACAAACAGCACAAAAGGTTCTGGAGAGCTGTACACAGGGCATTAGCAGACCAAGGAAATACTTTTTTAATGTTACTTTCACACAAATAATGCCTGCAGCATCATGAATGATCTACATTCACTCGTAGGCAGATCCTCTCGGCTCTGCGTGG
>NW_011218176.1:0-347 GCF_000146605.3 Meleagris gallopavo | reverse complement strand
CCCGCTGCATACAGAAGTTTTGGCTGACTGTGGTAAGGGCATGCTCCACCTTAGGAGGGAGGTGAAAGCCTAGCTGGAAAGGACCTGAGTCTGCTGCACAGGTGCAGGCATGGAGGTTTTAACCACTGCCTGGTGGCAGATGGGCTGGGTGCAGGTTTGGCACAAACAGCAGGAGCTGGGGCACCTTGAGTGCTGCTGGCAGCCGGCTCTGCATCTTGGCACTGCCTGTAGTGTTTTGTCACTGTGTTGGGCCCTGGCCACAGACAAGTTTTGTTCTGCCCTTTTCACGCAACTTATCAGCTCTGGGGCTCCCTTCTGTTTCCTGCTTTGGAGCTGGAAGCTTCCCA
>NW_011218175.1:0-540 GCF_000146605.3 Meleagris gallopavo | reverse complement strand
AGCCGGTAAAGAGAACAAGGCATCCCAGACGCTAGCTTTTTTTCGAAGAGCAATTTCATATATAAATATCTCAGTTTACTACCAAAGCATACGGGAGGTTGTCTATTTTCTTTTTTTTTTTAAATAAAATTTATTACTGTTGCAGAAGCTTTGAAATAAAATAGTTTCGTTAGTCAGAAAGTACTTTTTTTTCCACCAAAAATGATGTTAGAAAATCCTGGCCCTAGCAGTTGACATATATTTGGATGAAAAAATGAATAGGGCTCCGAGGTTTGAGATTCTCGACATATGTTTGAGATTACACGCTAGAACTTAGATGCTTCTTGAAATTTTTTTCATTATAGTCGTTCACTGATCACTTTACTTTCTCTTTTATAGAAGCAACAGGGTAATTTTACTCAAATATTAACAGAGAACTGCCAGCAGCATCAAGCAGAACTTGAAAAAGTTTAAAAATCACAAACAAACTAGCAGAGTAAAGAGATACACCAAACTGAGCAGTAAAATTTCAAAGTAAAATAGTGAAACTCGCTGTTCTTC
>NW_011218174.1:0-484 GCF_000146605.3 Meleagris gallopavo | reverse complement strand
AACACCAATTCATGTCCCCTGAGTAAGCTTATACCTCCTAACAGAGTAAGCTAGGAGTCCAACAGTACTATAAATGCTGAAGTACAGATTATGCAGTTCACAAAGTTTCATTTGAAAAACTAGAACAGCTTGTCACAGTGAGTTACACTCATTCATAACATGCTGTGACTTACTCAGATATTGACTGCCACTTTTGCTCCTGTTCCATGTGGTTTACAGCTGTTGCCAGACACACTGAACTTCTCAGAAGTTGTACTTCAACTGCTTTTTGAAGTTCCCTTGGGTCAGGACTTAGCATATTAGGAAGGAGCTTTTTCATGTCTACAAAGAGAAAAAAAAATTGAAACTAAGTAGGATTTCCAAATACCACACGTTAAGAACAAGTTTTTGAAAGCAATGGTCTTAGGTCACACTAACTCCACAAAAGACTTTTTAAATATTACAGGTTATTTTTTTTAATTCTCATTGCAAATCATTTTGAAGC
>NW_011218173.1:0-543 GCF_000146605.3 Meleagris gallopavo | reverse complement strand
TTGTCATATGTCAAGATCATAAGCTCTTAACAGAAGAGCTTGGTTTTATTATGCACATCGATGGTGCCTAAAATAATAGGGTCCTGAACCCTATTTGGGATCCTTAGGTGTTGCTGCAATAAAGAACAATTATTATCATCATAAAGTGTATTGGGTTGAAAAATGGTTGGCACAGTATATAAATGCATGAAATGGAAGGAGTTAAAAATAAAGACCCTTTCCCACTTACAGAGAAGTAAGGTTTGTTCTAGTTCCTTTTTTTTTTTGTAGGTTTTTTGTTTTTTTATCAAAAGCCTTGGTTTTCCCCTTTAAAATACATAGGTATAAGCTACCCTCTAGTTTGTATTCTGAAAACAAAGCCAGTGCTAGTTAAAGGTGGAAGAGCCACATCTGGATGTGGCTAGCAGATAAGCCAGCCTTCCCATGGTTTCCCATATTAATTTTATTTTTACATCTTCTGAGTTGTTCTATTATGTCTCCAAATGACAAAGAAAAATGCACTGTAGTCTTATATTTTCTCTTTTCCATTTCGCTTTTAAATAA
>NW_011218172.1:0-395 GCF_000146605.3 Meleagris gallopavo | reverse complement strand
TGTGGGTAGGGCAGCAGACACGCACCCTGTCAGGTCTCTCTGCTTACAGTGCCCTACTATGTCTGCTGATTCTTTTTGTATTTGACATTTTGGTTTTGAAAAGCATCTGTGTTCTTCTGCCCCTAGGTTCCACAGTATGCAGGCTGACTTGAATCCAGTCTCTTTCGCGTGTTCTCAGCTGCAGAACTATGATCCAGAAAGAGCTTTAACAGATTACATCCACCGCCTGGAGGCACTGCAAAGGCGGCTCGGAAGCGTGCAGTCAGGTATGGGTTGGGGCACAGTTCCAAGCCAGAAGGCACGTGCTGGCTCTGAGATGTGTACAGACATCTGGTTTGGGACACTTTCAGCCTTAAACAGGAGGTTATTCTGTACTGCAGCAAACCCACTGAAAA
>NW_011218171.1:0-500 GCF_000146605.3 Meleagris gallopavo | reverse complement strand
AGCCCACAGCACATGCGGGCACAGTGTAGCGAGCAGATGAGGACCGACCTGGAGCAGAAGTAGCAGCACAGCCACAAAATGCCCACGTCGGAGGTTTCCAAAGAAAACGACACCCGGAAAGAAAAACCGCACCACGAGTGTGCAGCTGAGGTGCCCACAGCCAACCGCTGCCCGCAGCCCCGCACGTGGCACTCACCAGCAGCCCCCGCAGGAAATCCATCTCAGCCCCGCACTGCCGCAGCTCTCAGCCTCCGCCCCCGGAGCTGCTGCGGCCAATGCGGGTCCTACCGGCAGCGCAGCGCGGAGCGGCCCAACGCCAGACGGGCCACCATCCCCACCGACACCTCCCTCAGTTAATGTTTCTCCAGCCAGAGGCATGGCAGGGCTGCTGCTTTGTTATTTAAAAGGGTGGCTCCGCGGGAAGTGTCCCAAACAGGTTGGGCAGGAAGCGGGCGAGAGTTCGCACGTGGCTCAGGGAGGTTTTCCCCGTCATGGACGCG
>NW_011218170.1:0-608 GCF_000146605.3 Meleagris gallopavo | reverse complement strand
CCAGAACCTCCTTTGTTCTGGTGCAGAATCATTCCATGTGTATTTGCTAATCTTTGTTTAGTCTAGTTTTTAAGGTCTGGAAGTGAAGTAATGCATTTTATGTGCCATTTTTAGGTTATTCCACCACAAAGGATTTATGAGATTTTTTCCTAAATATTCAGACTACGTTTCCAGTCTCATTCTCATCACTTTTAGTTTATCATCTTAGATTCCCTCGGGCAGCTTTTCCTAGTGCCTGCTTTTTGGCATTTCTTATTCTTCCGATTTTTATTTTATTTATTTATTTATTTATTTATTTATTTATTTATTTATTTATTTATTTGAAGACCTCTGGTTACATCACTTGCAGATGTCGTTGCTGTTCTGTTCACTCCTTCTTTCCATTAATGAAGATGTGGAACAGCACAGGGCCTATCATTGCTCCTACTAGGTACTTCCTGTCAACCTGGTAGGCCACTGAACTCTTTGTCCATGGCCCTTCAGCTCATTCACCATGACAGTGCTCTTATCTAAGTCTTTCTGAATTAATTTTTCAAGTAAGATTTTATGAGGCTGTGTAGGAAATGTTTTGCTGATGCTTCAGTCCAGTCTCATGGCTTCTGCTGTTT
>NW_011218169.1:0-445 GCF_000146605.3 Meleagris gallopavo | reverse complement strand
AGCCATCTGTATGGGATTCTGGCTTTCTTCAGTACTTTCTGTAAGTTAAAGTCAAAGTGGCTAAAATAGATTAAATATCCGTTTTATGTAAAGCATTATGATTGCCACAAACTAAGGTTACAGATGTGGAGGTGATTCATATAAAAATAGAGATCCCAAATGACTTGAACCCAATCTGTGGGAAAACTCAAAGCCTGCAGCTGAGGTTGGCTTCCCAAAGCCAAAGCTGTGCAGGTCACTTTCACCCAGTGAACAAACATTCTACCAAGAACACAGCAGCAATCAGACAGCAACGTCTGCAAGCATTGGCCTTAATCAGGCAATGAGTAGGTGCACATCAAAGTTCTGAGATGCACTTGGTTATGTTTCCTTATGGAAAAAAATGTTAAAAGACTTCTGGCATCAAAGATTATGAACCTCATCAGTAAACGCTGACATGTTTGTG
>NW_011218168.1:0-355 GCF_000146605.3 Meleagris gallopavo | reverse complement strand
GGTGCCTTGGGCTAATTTAGGTGTTAGAATAGCATACCAGGCCAGAGACTGGGAGATAGGGTTGGGGTCAAATCACTGTTCTGCAAATTTTCTCCTTGTATTTCCTTATTTCCTTAGAAAGAAAGTAGTGGGGTCTGGATGGGAGATGGGGATGGTCAAAATTATTCATAATAATAGCTTTGGAATTTCAAATAAGGACAACATAATTAAAACTACAGAACATATACTCATATCTTTTCCTAGTTATTCCATACCATATTCCTTGCTTTTTCCCATCCCCTGGCCCTCCCCGCCCAAAGTCTGTATCTGTTTCCTGAGTTTCCAGGAAAATAAAATCCCTACCCCATTTCCTATT
>NW_011218167.1:0-405 GCF_000146605.3 Meleagris gallopavo | reverse complement strand
AAAGAAATTACTCACCAAAGCTTTATCTGCTCATTAATCAGCCTGTCATGGAAAACCCTCAGGCACTCATTTCTCCAAACTCTCACCATCTGGGTGACTGTTTGAAACCTGCATTAATATCAAAATATCAGACTGACCTAAACAAACTGATCCTGATCAAAAGTTTGGACAGTATTTTTTAAAAAACTTCTTTTAACTGTTCAGTTTTTTCCCCTCTTCATAAAGATAAAAAAAATTGCATCACTACCTTCAGGTATCTTATTTAAGGAAGATTAATGCAATAGCATTTGTCATCAAAGTAATATCATAATTCAGGATTGTTCCTGAACATCTTCTCACTCTGGTGAAGGTTTAATGAAAGAGCAATGAAGATGTGATTGATTTCATGCACCAAGCTTCCTCATT
>NW_011218166.1:0-480 GCF_000146605.3 Meleagris gallopavo | reverse complement strand
TCCAGTCCTTGCTCAGCCACTGCTGTCATTATCAGTACACTGGGTGGAAAGGAGAAGGCGGCTGCATCCCCTGGAAGTTCATAACATCTGTTTCCCAGCCCAGGGAAGCACATGTTGAGCCCCCTTTGGAGGGGGCAGCATGGTCAGGGAGCTGCCACTGTCCCAGCACAGAGCTTGTCTGCTACCTCACCTTGCAATCATGCTCCCAGCCCTTGAGAGCAGCTGCACACATTTTTCCCCTTTTTCTTTTCTTTTTGTAATAAAAAGACCATTACCCTACCACTACAGGTCATCTACTCTGGCAATAGGAGAATGGTGCTACCTCTGTATGATGTTAGAGGAAGATCTTTCTACTTTTTCTTTGATTTTTAATAACTCCATGAGACTGTAGGACATGACTACAATAGGGACAGTATATCTATGAGTGATACTGGAATGGATTTCAGGAACATAGGAGCTGAAGCAAGGACCAAATAGATC
>NW_011218165.1:0-427 GCF_000146605.3 Meleagris gallopavo | reverse complement strand
AGAAACAAAGAGTTGCAGTATGGTGACTTGACTCTTATTTTTGTACCTCTAGTTCTTTCTACCAAACTAGAAGGAATAGATAATATAATATATATATATATATTATAATATGGAAACTGATTTTTATAATAGTTTATTACTATATGGAAAATCCACAGATCATGGCTGTCACCAGAGAAATCCCCTCTCTTTCTCATTTTCTTAAAAATTTGTGATTCAGATATCCACATTTTGCTGTTATGTTTCACAAGGTTGTTTTCTTCTTTTTGGTTTTAATATCCTCATTTTCTGTTCTTCATGTGAAGTGAATAGATAGCTTTTACAGCTTGCCCTACTGCAATAAAGCCAAGTGATGTTTTGTCACTTGAATTGTGTTTATTATCAGCAAGTACAGGATATATCAAATACTTCATGTCTGACAGGAAGG
>NW_011218164.1:0-438 GCF_000146605.3 Meleagris gallopavo | reverse complement strand
TCTCTCTCCTAAGAGGTTCTCAGGTGTCAGCACTCCTAGCTGCACAAGGACTATATTTAGAAGCTCGTAAATCCTTTTTTTAATTATTATTACTTATTTTTTTTTTTTTAATTTTTGAAACCTAAGTTTTGGATCCCTGCTGTCTTCATGGACACACCTCAGCTAAAAAAGTGGTTTCAATGACATGTCATTCATTCAAGGCCTGAGAGGGAGCAAGGAAATTGTTCACTTGCTCCACAGACAAGCACAGGAAAGCAAATATTCCATTCCTGCTGTTTCATTAAACTAATTTTATGCATGAGGTGAGATTGCATCTTTCCTTAAAATAATAATAATAATAATAATGATGAATACATTTTTCTCCACTGACAGCATAGTGATGGGGTTTTGCTTTACCATGGTGTAGACATTTCAGGAGAGCGTATCTGGAGGATGCCT
>NW_011218163.1:0-472 GCF_000146605.3 Meleagris gallopavo | reverse complement strand
AGAAAGGAACATGATGAAGAAAAAACAATTGGAAATGGAAACAGAATTGGAAACATTTAGCAAAAGAAAAGAATTAGAGAAATAGAATTCAAAACAAGAAGAACTGGAAAAAGTCTTAAAATAAATTAGAAAGAGAAAAGGAAGTAGAAAATAAATAAAGAATTAGAAATGGAAAAGGAGAAAAAAGGTAAAAAAAAGGAAAAGAAAAACATTAGAAAATTATTCAGAAACAGAAATGGAAAAAAAAGGAATTGGATAAGGAATTGGAGAAAAGCAGTAGAATTAGAAAGCAAATTAGAAAGTGAAAATAAATTACAAAAGGGGAAAAAATAAAAGGGAACTGGAAAGGGAACTGGAAAAGGAGGAGGAAAAGAAGTTAACTCTAGAAACCAAGTCATACATGACACACACTAGTAGAAACCTGTTTTGCAGCCTACCTCTTTTTGCATCTCACTTGGTCAAAGCAGAGCAG
>NW_011218162.1:0-531 GCF_000146605.3 Meleagris gallopavo | reverse complement strand
CAAACTGGAGAGCATTTCATTTTTCAGGAAGGCTTTGGCTACATGAGGGCATGGAAAACAATGGCATTCTCTTCCTCTGCCCCCATTAATTCCTCCTTTAATTAGATCACAACGAAAGGGAAGCGTGGTGTAATCAAATTGTCCTCCGAGTGCAGTAAGGCACAGAGTGGTGCTGGTTAGGGTGAGTTCTGCTCGGGAAGCAGCTTTGCCCTCAGCCCTGCCCTGCTGCAGAGGGGACACATTGCATCCCCGGCCTCCATTCCTCACAGCCATATTTCAGTGGCCACCCAGAGCCCACAGCAGCCTCTATCCACATGCCTTCAGGGTGCCCACTCTCGTCTTTTACCTTCCCTGTGTTTCCTTGGGGTATCTTGGGCCATTCTCTTGCTGGCAGAAGTTTGCTATGCTGCAGGTTTCCCTGGTTGTGGAAATAAAGGAAAGCGAGCTGTCCTCCCTCAGCACCTGATGTGGGGACAGGGGATGGGAATTAATGAGGCAATCATTGCGCAGAGCTGTGAGACACGAAGCGCT
>NW_011218161.1:0-319 GCF_000146605.3 Meleagris gallopavo | reverse complement strand
TATAACGAAAATGACATTGACATCTAAGCAGAGCAGAATTATCTGTAGACCAATGGGTGAGATGTCTCGTCATTGCATGTTCCAGAAAATCTTCCAGAATCACCATTGGTGGAAACAATGCTATGGATTTCATTGAAATTGAACTGGATGTTTGAAGGTTGAAACTTCTATAATGGACCTTTCTTTGCTTTAAACTGCTAATTAGAATGCAAAGGCTGCAAAGGATGCCATTCTCATGTTTCTGTTATCTTAATTGGGCAATAATTTCACTAAGTTTTAAGAATAATTATTATTTCTACCCTTTAGCTGGGTGCCCATT
>NW_011218160.1:0-447 GCF_000146605.3 Meleagris gallopavo | reverse complement strand
AAAAACAGAAGTCACACAGCATTCTTTACCTCTCAGTGATGGCCCAAGGACACAGCATGCTGACCCACCCCTTTCCTGGCATGTAGAAATGATGCTACCTACTGTTTTTAAGTGAGGCGGGGAGAGCCCCAGCACTACTAATGAGCTTGCAAGGTTCTGCTTCAGTCCTGCCCACTCTCCCTTTAACATCTGCCTGCATCACAGAATGGCCTGGGTTGAAAAGGACCACAATGCTCATCCAGTTCCAACCCCCTGCTGTGTGCAGGTCGCCAACCACCAGACCAGGCTGCCCAGAGCCACATCCAGCCTGGCCTTGAATGCCTGCAGGGATGGGGCATCCACAGCCTCCTTGGGCAACCTGTTCCAATGCATCCTTTAAGGAATCTAATACAAGCATAGAACTGTAATTTGTTTCCTGCACCACGTGCAGAACTGGTGACAAAGGAC
>NW_011218159.1:0-479 GCF_000146605.3 Meleagris gallopavo | reverse complement strand
AGCAATTATACTTGGTCAGCCAGGTGTTGATGGGAAACTCTGCTTTTCACAATCGCTCTTCCACTTTTCTGTGTGTTTAATTACTGCCTTTTTTCCCTCAGCAAGAGAGAATTGAATTGAATCGTCTCTTTGAAAAATATGTGCCCTGTCTTATTGATATGATTACAGAGGGAGTTGTGGATGGCAAACAAGAAGAAAGGCTGAAGACCATTGTTCCTCAAACAGTTATTTTAAAACATGGTGTAGGAATAGAAATAAAGGTTGAAAAAGTTTATCTTGGAAGTGGAGCTGACTAATGAAGGCAAAAATTTCCCAAGGAAATCACAAGAGTAGAGTTCACAGTGAAATCTCAGTTTGCTACCAAGAAACAATAGAAACAGTCAGTTCTTTACCAGTGCCATCCTGCTATCATTAAATACTTGTATCAGTAGATACATCTGTAAGGACAAAAGATCAGCAAGCACTCAAATAGCTGAAAA
>NW_011218158.1:0-439 GCF_000146605.3 Meleagris gallopavo | reverse complement strand
CTTACAAAGAAATTGTAAGATCAAGGTCTAGAAATGCCAAATGATTGTTTCTGTCTATGAAGAAAAGTAATATGGAAGATGGGAGCTGCTCCAAAGCATGTGACTGCTGGCAGTGAGAATCTTCCAAGTACCTGCACCTTGCAGTACATCAGCTGTTAGCCGTGGTTAAGGTTTTGGTGAACAGCAAGATATAAAATGTTGTATCCACTTGAACTCTCTTCAGGTCCTTCAGTAAGTCAGCAGATGGAAGTACTAAATACAGTCTTTATTAACCTGTGAGGTTTTGCCTCTTTCTGTAGTTACAAGGCTAACTGCTGCACCTGAAGCAAAAATGTGCTTTTAACCAGGAGCACAGATATATCTAACCCATAAAATCAAAAAGTTGCTTATTTTGCTGGTGAAGAGTATCATCTGAATTTAGCCTAGTTACACCACAGAT
>NW_011218157.1:0-506 GCF_000146605.3 Meleagris gallopavo | reverse complement strand
CCTATTTTCCAGCTCATTAACAAAAATTAATGCCAAGGCCAAGGCTCAGCTGAGGCCAAGAGTTAGGAGTGGAAAAAAATGACAAATCCTAGGAGTTCCATTGTTGCTGGGCTGCAAAAAATTTTAATCCCAAAGATTTTTCCTCTATGTTATCACCATGTGTGTCAGCCAAGGCTCAGCTAAGTCTGGAGTTAGGATCCAAAAACGTTCCTGTATTAGAGGCTTCCCCAGAGTCCTTGTTTTACCCGTTGATCTAAGCCAGAGTGATCATTTTGCTTTTCAGTACACCTGGATGTCCTCCACATGCCCCAGGGCCCTCAGAGTGCCTTTTTGTGTCCCCCTTAGAACCTCCACACACCTTCAGAGCTGCAGTGGGATTGGTGAGTAGATGATGATCTCTGTACCTCATCTTTTCTTCCAAGTCCTTTGTTTGTAGTGCAGAACCTCTTATCTTCACTGTAACAGGAAAAGCTGAGTGGAAGTCGATGGCTCTATTCTAAAGCTAC
>NW_011218156.1:0-336 GCF_000146605.3 Meleagris gallopavo | reverse complement strand
TTATAGTTTCTCTAAACTACTGAGATCTACAAGACTATCCAGTCCCAAAATATTCCTAAATTTAGTAAGATCATACTGGACTTTCTGATTACGATGTCCAACATCTTTTCTGAGGATAAAAAAAAAAAGAATAAAAGAAGTCATGCCTTTTCCCTAGCAATGTTTCTAATTAAAAAGAAAACGTTCACGGGGATTTAAAGCTTTTTGCTTTTCTACTACATGCACACAGTAGCTATGACATGAAACTAGCATAGGTTCATTTAAATCACTTTATACCAGCTATGAGCTTGTCACTTAGCATTTTCAAAGCATAATTATCATTGCTGAAAATCCTAT
>NW_011218155.1:0-502 GCF_000146605.3 Meleagris gallopavo | reverse complement strand
GTCCTGTCCTTTCATCTTCAGAGCAACCCACAGTCTGGTTATGGGAAATGTGGACTTTTTTTTTTTAACCTAGTCTTTGATATATCTGGTTGTGGATTTCTCTGTAAGTATCTCCCTTGTAGCTATTTCTGAACAACTGTTATCTTGTCAGAATATGCATTAAGATGAGGGACTTGTTCCTCAAGTGAAGCTATGACTTGCAGTGATGCTAATGGTGGTCATGTCAGTGTGTTACTGTGACATCTCTGGTTTCTTCCCAATAGAGGAATCCATTGTCTTTTTTTTTTGTATGGAGCACAAGCTATGACTGTCAACTTCTTTTCAGGGAAAAGGACGTTTTCCTCAGTATCTACAGGAAAAACACGTAAACCTTTATTTAGCAACAGAATGCCTATGGAAGTGGTGATTCTAATGTCAGAGTAAAGACTTTAAGGGCATACAGATAGAGCTATTCTGGAGATGCCCACTTCTAGTTTTCTTGTCTGCCTGCTCTCCATCTCAA
>NW_011218154.1:0-405 GCF_000146605.3 Meleagris gallopavo | reverse complement strand
CCTGAACAGCACTGTGCTCCTGCAGGCTCTGTTGTCATATCCATCCCTGCCCCCACCTCACCCCAACCCTGTAACTGAGACCCATAACTCCATGACGTCCCATTTGACCCTACCATCCCATCTGACCCTATCGCTGTGACCCAGAACCCCATCTGACCCCATAAGTCTGTGTGATGCCATCTGACCCAACATCACCCCTTATCCCTGCTCTGGCACCCCCAGTTCCCCCCTATTTCCTCCTTTGAACCTCCCTTACCCATTCCAGGTCCCCCCTTGGATCTCACAGACCCCCACAGTTTCTGACTGGACCCCCATCACCGTCCCAGGACCCCCATAGCCCACCTGGTGCTGCTGAACCAGCGTCCTCAGTGAGCCGTGCTGCAGTGCTGCAGGTCCCAGGGCAGT
>NW_011218153.1:0-426 GCF_000146605.3 Meleagris gallopavo | reverse complement strand
AGAGGTCCCAGTGATGACCTTCTTCCTGCTAAAAGCAGCACTTTACTCTATCCATACTAGCAGAGACAAAGGAATACATTGCAGAGCATGCGAGCACACACAAAAGGTAAGTAAATTTATTTCCTTTTTTTTTTTTTTTTTTTAAAGTAAAGCTATTATAATAAGAAAAGAACAGTGCAACTGCAAACTCTAAAAACTAAGCTACAGGCACTTTAAGACACACAATGAAAAACATTAATACACAGAAACTTATTCCCATTCCAGCAAAATAATGTAAACAAAACTATGCAATAGATATACTACAATTTAAAGCAAAGCAGTGATTGAAACACAGAGGGAAAACAGGCCACAGTTTTGCAACAGCTATTATATTTCGAAGAAAACAAAGAGAGATGAAATGAAAGAAAAATGAATAATTAAAAAAAA
>NW_011218152.1:0-511 GCF_000146605.3 Meleagris gallopavo | reverse complement strand
GGGCATGTTCACACAGTGTTTTCTGTTGCACAGGAACAGCTGCTGGGATAGCTCTTGCATCACTTCTCTGGCCCAGCTGCTCACATATCGGTTACTGAACTCCCATACTCC
Source organism: Meleagris gallopavo (assembly GCF_000146605.3). Lineage (NCBI taxonomy): Eukaryota > Metazoa > Chordata > Aves > Galliformes > Phasianidae > Meleagris > Meleagris gallopavo. Next base: position 400 of record NW_011218152.1, on the reverse strand, counting down.
TCAACGTTAATTTAAAAAGTCAAACTTTTTTTCTTTTTTTTTTTCCTAGAGATCTGTTGTGGAAAGCAAACAGAAGACTACTCAGCCTTAGCCTGTGAATGGGAACCCAAAAGATGGTTCTAGACTATTCTGATACAGTGGGATACCCTGGGATTTTCATACCTGCCCTGGGAGGTGATGGGAACATCTCAGTGCCTGTAGTTTCCTCTACCCTCTACCTCTGAGCTCCTCTCAGTTCCATCCCCACCACCTTCCTTTTCTTCCACGAGATGGCTGTAATGCCGCCAAGCATTACAGGTGCAACCACATGCAGGATTTTCTCTTGCATTTGGAAAGTGAAGAACAATTTTTATCAGTGACCCCCAAAACAGCAATAACATAGCTCAAGCCTCTCTAAGCC
>NW_011218151.1:0-508 GCF_000146605.3 Meleagris gallopavo | reverse complement strand
GGTATGGGATGAACTGCTGCAGGTTGCCTTGATTCTTACCATGAGGTAAGGTCATGCATGCGGGTTGTATGAGCTGTTGGTGAGCACCAAATGATTTGAGTCCTGACTCAGAGTTAAGTCTCATTTGTCTGTAACTGTGAAAGCAGGGTGTCTTTGGAGCAGTTTAATGCAACTTTACTAGTGGGTTATAGGAAACTAATGATAGATAGGTGGTTTTTTTTGTTGTTGTTGTTTTTTTTTTTGGTTCAAAATCATTCCGTTTTGATAAATGTCCATGTGTGAAGAAACCTCAGGGATGGAAAGATGTAGAAATGCATGATGAAGGCTATAAATGCTATGGTTAGGATTTAAGAAAAAATACTGCACTGTCTCAATTCAGAGGAGACAGTTGAATCCTGTGGTGAAGATGTAGGAAATTCCTTGATAGTTTTTCTCCACCAGGCTGCAAGCTGGGAAGGGAGATGGCTCTGTCAGTGCCCTACTGTGCAGGGCAGGGCTGGGTCCTTTC
>NW_011218150.1:0-395 GCF_000146605.3 Meleagris gallopavo | reverse complement strand
GGGTATCTGTCAACAGCATTAATCCACTTTTTTGGAAGAAAAATTATTTATGAGCTCAACTGCTGTCCTGGGAATGAGGCAATAATAAGGAGAGTAAGGGGAGGGAGTGCCTGATTCATAACCTGCAAGGTAAAGCTCAGGATCAGACTGTCAAACACAACTTACTCTTATGGAGGCATCCCCAGCAACATCCCCATCCCCGCAGGCACTCGAGGCCAGGTGGGAAGGGACTCTGGGCAGCCTGAACTGGTGGGGAGCAGCCCTGCCCATGGCCAGAGATGGAAGTCTCCTCCATCCAAAGCCATTCTGTGATGATTCTATGATTCTATTTTGTCTGTACTCACAGAATTGTGGCAGAACTGTGTTGTCTTTGAACCTTTTGGTCTGTGGACACG
>NW_011218149.1:0-616 GCF_000146605.3 Meleagris gallopavo | reverse complement strand
TGCCTCGCTAACTGGGAGGCCGGGGGCTGTGAGGGAGCGCAGCGGAGCTGCCGCCCGCGGAGGCCGGCTGAACGCGGCGGTCCGTTAGCCAACCATCCGCTCTGCCCTCGGCGTGAACCTCATTTCTGCTTTCGTCGGAAATCCACACCTCTCGCGTGGGACGCGGAGCCGCCGCTTCCCTCAGGGCCCGGCACGAGGCTGGAAGCCGAGGGAGCGGCAGCCCGGGCCGCCAGGGGACGCGCGGTGTCTGGCTGCGGAGCGCTCGCTTGAGAGCGCGGGGCTGCCGAAGCGCCTCGAGAATGAGCGTCCTTCCTTTTGCTTTTGCTTCCCCTCCCACAGAAGCTGCGTTTCTCTCGTTGCCCACGCCTCCTCCCGGTCGCGGCCGCCCGGGCCTCCGCCGCACAGCGCAGAGAAGTCCCGGAGGCGCGGAGCCGCTTAGAGCCACCCAAACCTGCGCGATCCGTGCTTAGCCTGGCTTCTATTCATCTAACTCTGCTGCTGTCACGCGGGTCAAGCTGTTTGTCGCTAAGGAACGCTCCAGGAGCAGCGTGCACCGTTCAGTGCTGTTACTGGAAAACTTTTCAACCTCACCAGAGTCGCACAGAACTGAATCTTG
>NW_011218148.1:0-606 GCF_000146605.3 Meleagris gallopavo | reverse complement strand
ACTAAGAAGAGATTACTAATTGGACAGGAATCACATCACTTATCGCAGAATCTGGAAGCAGAGAGACCGTACAATTATGAGAAGTCTATAAGTAACACTGCAAGTATACTAGATTTGATTTACAGAATTCAAAATATGGGCCAAGGGAAAGAAGAAAGCAAAACCAGGCTGTAATTTCTTTGCTGAAATAAAGTTTTCTTGATGCTTCCAGAACTGCAGACAGCGACAAAATAAAATAAAATAAAATAAAATAAAATAAAATAAAATAAAAGCTTATGAAAACATTCTGGGCAAGTAATTGGCTCTGGAAGCAAGGATGGAGATTAGAGCAGATTTTGGGCTCAGGATGCTCAACCTTTATTGCAGCATAACACTGGCATGCTTTGTGAACAAATCCAGTGATTTTACTTCTCTATTCCTCACTTTCCCTGGTCTTCATAAAGATATCTTTGTAACATACATAGGAGTGCTAAACAGCTCAAAAAGCTAAGTACAGATTTTACATTGAAAGGTAAGTTGACTCTTTTCAAGTTCTCTTCAAAGCCTTGTTGAAAGAAACTGTCTGCAGAGAAGGATTCCTGAAGGACAATGTAGTTGCCTACTGCT
>NW_011218147.1:0-424 GCF_000146605.3 Meleagris gallopavo | reverse complement strand
TTCCTCAGTCCACTTCTTACCATCATGCTGGAGATGTGCAATGATCCTGTTCCTTTCACATAGGTGAGAACAGTCAGGAGTTCAGCCCACTTTGTCAGAGAGATCCTTCATTGCCCACAGCAAACGTTACAGGTGAGAGATCCCAGAACACAAATCCTGCACTGCTGCGTGTTGCCCAGTCCGGGTCACTCGAGCTCTGTGCTCTCTGTGCTGTCAGTGCTGCCCACTCTGCTGCTCCAGCTGGGAGCTTTGTCTGAAATCACTGAGCTGACCCGAGGGACGGTCTGGGTCTTCTGTTAACAGAACAGCACTGATGCTTTTGGAACCTCATTACAGCATTTCCTTTGGAAGCTGTGTGAGGCACAGAGTGCTGTGAGGGCCGTTCACGAGAGAGGGAACTGCTGCTTTTCTGGGGAGGATAAGC
>NW_011218146.1:0-496 GCF_000146605.3 Meleagris gallopavo | reverse complement strand
AGAATTTTTCACTTCCACATTGGAGCCTGCGAGGTGTGATCAGACAAGGAAACTTTAGTATCTGCTGAAATCTTGGCCATTGAAAGAGATACTGATTCTGTTCAGGTTTACTCGAACACTCTGAGCTGCTTTTCTTTTGGTATATAACCGTCTTTAGGACTGTGATTGTGTGCCACATATGCCTTTATTAGGCAGGAAATTGCCTTTGCCTTGCGCTTTTGCAATATCCCAATATTCTTTTGTATTTACTTTGGGATCTGAAGTAAGTCTGTGCAAGCAGTTTTACTCATGTTTACTCATGTTTGATTTAATACCAGCTGTGAGTCTCCTCACTATCAGGTTGCGAGACAAAAGCAAATACTAACTGGAAGTAAATGGACATTTCTGTCAATGGACTTTTGATGATTTGTCTTCAGTATGAATACACCTTTTTTCTTTTTTAAATTTTACAAAATGCCAGATGTATGGAAAGTGGATGTATGGAAAGTGATAGTGT
>NW_011218145.1:0-490 GCF_000146605.3 Meleagris gallopavo | reverse complement strand
TCTTCATGCTTTTCCTCTGGGACTGATGTAGCACTAAGAGGAAAGGATAGCAGTGAGAGATACAAAATAGGAGAACTAAAAAAACCCCAAACCTATCTGTACATGGTGTCAGTAGAATCACCATCATATACAGCAGCATTTGTGAATACTTTTTTTTTTATTTTTTAAGGATAGAGCAAGGAAGATGACTCACCACTAGCAACGCAAATAAAATGACTCCACAGCTCCAGACGTCTGCTTTTCTTCCATCATACTTTTCTCCCTGTGCAGCAATGACACAGAGACTCAAAAATGTGCTCACTAGTAAATGAATTTATTATTCTCGAGGAACAAGAGAGGGGAGAATGGGAAATCACACATTTTGATTCCGCCACCTGCTTCCCAAGGTGGCCTTTCCAACCAGGAGGCCAAGACACAGCCCATTAATTGATATTTTTTATGAACGGCAGTTTACACTTATCTAGGTTCTATGAGAACAGGGTCAGAAGAA
>NW_011218144.1:0-462 GCF_000146605.3 Meleagris gallopavo | reverse complement strand
AGATGACACAGTGATTAAGACAGCTGTGCCCCTTTATGCCAGTGCTTTCAGTGTAACTGATACTTCTGGTATCAGGCTTACTAAGCAAAGGGAAAAAAACTACTTATGCAGAGGCAGCCTTAGCAAATAAGAAAGGGAATTTGTAATCCTGTCTTTTTAGAGTATAGTTAATCTTCTTAGAGATGCATATCTTTTAGGAAGATCTGCCCAGATTTAAAAAAAAAAAAGTTAGTTTGGTACTTTCTGCTTTTTCTATAGGCCTACAAAAAGGCCTATAAAAGCAATACCAATTTCAGCAAAATATGCTATCCCACATAGATATCTTTAAAAAATGAAAAGAAAAAAAAAGGTGAAAACATACAAAGTACTAGTTGAAACATATATTTATTATATTTTGTTGCCATAATTTGCAGATGTTTGGTGTTCATCATAGAGTAATATGACTAGATGAAGCATTAATTT
>NW_011218143.1:0-598 GCF_000146605.3 Meleagris gallopavo | reverse complement strand
GACTTGGGAGAGAAGAAGCAAATAGTGTGATAAGCTTTGATACTGGCACATGGGAGGAATATATCCTGCCTGACGCTTGTGGGTGTCAACTCCAGTTTTATCAGATTGTCCTCTGGAAAGGACTGATTATTAGTATTTATCTCTCTGAGAAAAATCCAGCAGCACGGATTTCTTTTGCTTCAAAGGAAGTTGTACCTTTTTGCTGGGAATAGATTTAGTCCTCTGCCTTCATTTTCAAGGTGTATTTTGTGTAGTTTCTCTTCCAGAAGAGTTGATCACTAGTATGTGGAAGGTCAAACCTTTACTAGAATGTAGGAGCCTTTGCAAGCACAATTACTGATCTCTCTTTTTTAGGCTATGGCTGGGGAAAAAGGAGATTCGGTTAAAGCAAGGTTTTTGTTTGTTTGGTTGGTTTTTGTTTGTTTTTTTGTTTGTTTGTTTTGTTTTTGTTTTGTTTTGTTTGTTTGTTTGTTTTGTAGTGCATTTGTGTCTGCATCTACATGCTAGAAAAATTATTTATTTTGTTTTCTGGCATGATACAGCCTTTAGGAAAAAAAAAATGGGACAGCCCTCCTATGTCTAAACATGTAAGTCTTGC
>NW_011218142.1:0-566 GCF_000146605.3 Meleagris gallopavo | reverse complement strand
ACTGGATAGGAATTCTGGAAGCGAAAGGAAATGCTGTGCCGTAGGCACAGATCTACCCATGCCCTACCTCTTTGCTTTAAAACATAGATGAATCAAGAGCAAAATCACTTCAAATACCACTTTGAATCACCATTTTAGTTTGTGCTTTACTGCATTGTCCATTCCCTGCTTCCCCATGGAGAGGGAGAGGAAGAGGAGAGGAAAGAGGAGCTACTTTAGTAGCCAGTACAGACCATCAATATGTTCTCTGCAAACAGACAACCAAAGACCGCAAAACGGCCAGGCCTGATGAAACCCAGCAGGCTGGAATCTTCTGTATCCTGTCCTCAGCAAGTGCTGTATGGTATAAGTATTACAATAGATGTTAAAAAATTAAAGCAGCAGAATAACAGTAGACAAAGATTTGCAAAAAATGAAAATTGTGAAATCCCAACCTACACAACCTTCCTCTTTTAAGGGCTTGGGGAGGAATAAGTACTCTCAGAAGAATACAAGGCTGGAGTTTCAAAACACCTCCAAAGTGTGAGATTGTAATGAGGAATAGTCTTGGATCTTCCTGGTTTGGT
>NW_011218141.1:0-523 GCF_000146605.3 Meleagris gallopavo | reverse complement strand
ATATTGAATAATTCATTTTCACTTAAAACCAGAATGACATCTTAAATACCAGCAAGTCAGTCTGGCAAATGAATCTGCAGTCTTTTACCTTCAAGCTACTTTGTGGGTTTTATTTATTTTTAAAATCTGGTCAACTATTTACTGCACAGGTTTTTCTAGAAACATCCACAAAGTCTGAAATACTTCAAGTTAAACTGCCTATAGGAACATCAGCATTTTGAGGAATAGTTTAGTTTTCCCACACTGACTTCTCTGTTGAAAGATAGATTTACACTAGTGTTATTACTTGAGTGTTCTGCTTCTATGCATCTCTTATGTTTTTATTCACTGCTGTATCAAGTTTCTGTGTTGATAACTAGAAATCATTCTTGGTGATGCTTCTTCATATCTGTGTGTATTTTCCTCTTTGCCAATATATTTTCCTTCTTCCCTCCTTTTTTTCTTCTTATTCCTTTCCTTCCTTCTGTTTTTCCAAGATCTTAACTTGCTGCTCAAATAATACAGTATTGCAAGTATTTTGCTT
>NW_011218140.1:0-365 GCF_000146605.3 Meleagris gallopavo | reverse complement strand
CTCTACAAATTCAATTGGAATAATAGGGATACAAGTTTTCTTTCTCTTCTGCATAGATGATACAATGCTCCCTTATTCCTTTTCAAGTATGAGGCCACACAAATTCCGTGCGACTTTGCTTTTCTCCATTCTTAAAAATGAAAAAGAGAGAAATTCGTTCATGGATTTAAACATCATTCTGAGGCATCTTTAAGTTTGTGATGATCAGAAGCTGTTTCAGGGCTGCCTTCCAATGTGGGGAAGTACTATAAATACTATTTTTTTAAAGTACTTTTAATTTTATTGAAGGCTTGTCCTAGATCATAGAAGTCATGCCCAAGCTTTTGGTTTTTATGATCTAGGACAAACCTTTGATAAACTGAGAA
>NW_011218139.1:0-401 GCF_000146605.3 Meleagris gallopavo | reverse complement strand
TTGAGAAAAAAAACACATTTAAGGTAGTAAACACAGCTGTGGAAGAAGTATTTTCTATTTCCTTGCTGTTTGTTTTAATGTACTAAAATGACATAATTATGGAAGTTTGCAAAAATGCCAAAATGTAAAACACAATAATAATTCTGTGTATGTTTTCTATTATAGTTTATGTGTCTTCAGATGTAGCTCTAAAGAGTCCAAGAAAATCTTCAAGCCAGAAGCTCCAAGCTGGCATGAAAGCGGCAGGAACAAGACTTGAACACTCCTTAATGCCAGCACAACCACCGGTTTATTTCTAAATTCCCTTGTCTCTGAAATTCTGTGCTTTATTTATCATGGCAAAACAGAGCGCAAAGCAGAAAACGCACTTCTGAAGATTTTCTTGGACTCTTTAGAGCTAC
>NW_011218138.1:0-634 GCF_000146605.3 Meleagris gallopavo | reverse complement strand
CCCCAGTGCCCAGATCCAAGCTGCAGGCGGTCCTGCCAGCCCTCATCCTTGCCTTGCACCCCACAGCATCCACCCCTGCCACAGTGGTTATCCCCCACTCCCTTGTCACCCCATGCACCTTCCCCAAACCCTTCCCCATGCAGCCTCCCTTGTGGGGGTGCTGCAGGCTGGTGATGGTGCCGTGGGGCAGCCCAGCCACGCAGTGAGGAACATTAGCCCTGCACCACAGGGTGGTCACAGCCAACGCACTACAAGCAGAACAACCTGCACTGCCTCCAGGTGAGAACCGGGCACAGGGAGCGATGCACAGGGGCTCTGTGCGCCCCTCCACATGGGGAGCTGCTATCAGGGTCACCCTGCAGTTGGAGCCTTAGCAAGGCTAAGTGGTTTAGGTTGTGGTGGTTTAGCTCAGCGTGTGCATTGCTAAAGGTTGTACTGCCTTTCTTTTGGGTTTGTTTTGGGTTTGTTTTTCTTCCCTTTTTCTTGTTTGTTTGTTTTTTCACGTTGGGTAATATTTAATGTTTTTCGCTGCTCACAACCTGCAGAGTGTTTGCAGGCCTATGGGGCGGGCAGCACCCTACTGGGGCAGCAGCTGAGGGGCTGCAGTGCTGGGCTGGGAGCAGCAGCCATGCGT
>NW_011218137.1:0-529 GCF_000146605.3 Meleagris gallopavo | reverse complement strand
TCATATATACTATTCAACTTTTAAACACATTTATCAGTTATTTTTCAACAGGTATTTATTGCTAAGTGTCAAGTCTAGATTAAAGTACACATCTGCAGACAGTGCCTCTTAGCCCGCACATAGAAGTTGCTCCTACGTATTAAGTCTGATGTCCTTCATTTCACCTCTATGTGTCATTCAGTAATTTCTATTCATGCCTTTTTAAGCAGTTCATTACTGGTCTACTCAGGGGCCAAATATGCAAGCAGTGGGCTTGAATACATGGCAAAAACTGACCCTTGGTGCCAAGGAGTTGTCGTATTAAAGTGCATTAGCCATTTCCTGTAGCAGTTGTCAGGCTAGTTTTCAGTAAATGACTTAGTCCATGTGTTTATTATTCTGATGTAAACCCACCGACTCGGCATGAAAATGACCTTAAAATGCTGTGATCACAGACTAATCTTCTACAGCGACAGCCACTACACGCCCAAACTGTGTCCCTCTGACAAGACTTCTCCAAGTTCAGAAGCAGCATCTTGTGAGCAACTTA
>NW_011218136.1:0-301 GCF_000146605.3 Meleagris gallopavo | reverse complement strand
GCAGTCAGGCAGAAGGAATGCATTAATCTTCTCACACCAGGTGAGAAGCAATCTGTGAGACAAGCTGACAAGCTCTATCAATGGAATTTATTTAATGAAAAAAAAAAACAACCCAAAAACCACAACAGTGCCAAGGCTAACTACCAAAGCCAACAGTTTTCACATGCAAGCTAATTATATTATTTGGGCAGTAAAGATAAATAGCTCTATTTTAATAACTTCATTGATTATAACATAGAGACATAACTTTGAAATTTTCATCTCCTAATGTGCTGTTTTAGGATATTTCCAAGTCCGATCT
>NW_011218135.1:0-430 GCF_000146605.3 Meleagris gallopavo | reverse complement strand
CTTTTCTTCGAATGTCATCCATTTTCTAGAACTGTAAAAAATTGAAGAGCTTTGCTCTTTTGACCTGCTAATACATCTCAGTCACAGTTCACTGAGAAAGTGTGACAACACACGTACTGATAACAAGGCAGACTGCTGCATTTCCCTTTTTTTTTTTTAATCTGGATATGTCAGTATTACTGTGACACCATCTTAACAGACTTGAAATAATGTAGATTAATTGATATGAGATTCTTTTCTTTGCTTAATTATATATAAACTAGTTACCTATGAATATATTCAAAGGGATTTTTTATGTTGTTAGGAATCTTTCTGTGTTTCTAATCTGATGTTTTCATTTTGATTTTGTCAATACAAATTATTTACTTTTGTCATATTGGATGATTGAATACAGTATTGTTTCTAGGTTAAGTTATGTAGAGCTTGTTTT
>NW_011218134.1:0-323 GCF_000146605.3 Meleagris gallopavo | reverse complement strand
ATAAAAGCAGGCACACGCTTAATGAACTTGGAAGTCTTAGCAGCTGAGTGCAGGAGGCAGTTGGATGGGTACATTTGGGGTTTGTTAACAACAGAAAATAATGAAGTGGCTCAGTCTTTCCAGAAATGAAGAGGCCAAGTGATTGTGGCTTGGGCCCTCTTGAAATGAACAGGCGTGAGTCTGTGTGTGTGTGTGTGTACGTGGATGAGTCTGTGCACATGATGTGTCCATGCACACGGATGTGTGTGCACCTGAGCACCTCTGCGCAGCAGCAGCAGGTGGGCTGCTGCAGGGCTGTGGGCATGGAGCCGGGATATCAGGTT
>NW_011218133.1:0-429 GCF_000146605.3 Meleagris gallopavo | reverse complement strand
AGAGCGTAGAGGGTCGTCGTTGGTGGTGCAGAGTCTGGCTGGAGACCTGTAACCAGGTGGTCGTCCCCCCAGGGGTCTGTGCTGGGTCCGGTCTTGTTCAACATCTTCATCAATGACCTTGACGAGGGATAGTGGCCACCCTCAGCAAGTTTGCTGATGATACGAAGTTGGGAGGATTGGCTGACACGCCTGAAGGCTGTGCTGCCATTCAGCGAGACCTGGACAGGCTGGAGAGCTGGGCAGTAAGAAACCGGATGAGGTTCAAACAAAAGCAAGTGTAGGGTCTTACACCTAGGGAGGAATAATTGCATGCACCAATACAGGCTGGGGGATGAGCTGCTGGAGAGGAGCTCTGCAGAGAGGGACCTGGGCGTCCTGGTGGACGACAGGTTGGCCATGAGCCAGCAGTGTGCCCTCGTGGCCAAAAGG
>NW_011218132.1:0-408 GCF_000146605.3 Meleagris gallopavo | reverse complement strand
TTTAAAGCAATCAGACAAATACATTTGCCACTTCATTGCCTCTAAGAAACTTGAAGCAGTGACTGCAGATTGCTTTACCCAAACTTTAGAAACTGAGATGGGAAAATATTTTACAACCGCAGCAGCTTTTGGTGTGAGAGGTTGCTGTCATTTAAAAGCATTATAATCACCTACTTCATAGAGCTACACACACCAGCCCGACGTTGTTAACTCTGCAGTCTCTCTGAAGCTTTGAAACCCATTCATCCTGGACTCCTTTAAAACTAAAAGAAACACACCCTTCTTTTTTTTTTCCTTTAAGAAAAGGAGCCTTTGAAAAAGTTTATGAATAGAAGTATACCAATGAAATCTACATAGAGAAGACAATTATTACTAGATAAAAGACATGAAGATATTTGACAGCTTTTT
>NW_011218131.1:0-554 GCF_000146605.3 Meleagris gallopavo | reverse complement strand
TCTTTAATTTCTTAATGTCTGCTCGTTTGGGGAAGAGTTGAATACAGTCAAAAGTCAGATCTAATAGTTCTTATGGCAAAGTACTGTAGAAGAAGTATGAAATAAAAGTTTAAATCTTGGCGCTTGAGTTGAAAGCATAAAAGTTAATGAACTTTGTGTACATTGTGTAACACTGACGTATGTAATAGATAACATCTTGTGAACTGTAATAACAGAGGACTGTTAAGGAGGTGTTTGTAATGTGATGAAGTAACGCTAAAATGGTGATGAAGAGGCATGTAACATTAAGACTTAGCACATCGTCCTTTTTTTCCTACAGTAGTGCTCTCTGTCACATCTGAAAGTTTTTCAGACATCCCTCATTTTATCCAATAACAGAATTATTTGTTGAATTGCTTGATGGTTTGGGGGAAGATGAGCATTTTGACAGCCTTTGGGTAACACTAAAAATAATTTAAAAGAGATGTTAGTGACATCATCCAATTCTTAATCTTTGACGTATTTTTGACGTAAAAAATTCAGTAGCAGATTTGTCTTGTGCTTAGGCAGCTGTG
>NW_011218130.1:0-444 GCF_000146605.3 Meleagris gallopavo | reverse complement strand
ACCACATCCCAACCATGAGTGAAGATGAAGTCAGTGTAAAGTATCTACAAATATGCAGAAGAGGAGAGAAACAACAAATAGGGAAGATAAACCCCCCTTTAGAACAGAAAAAAATCTTCTTAAAAAAAAATAAGCATTTTCAGCTAAAAATATTTTAGTATTACATAGTAGAAGCAAGGAAATTTTTTTCATTCTGTTGGCCCTCACGATGAAAATCTGGAAACAGGAGAACGTGTTGGCATATCTGCTGTGAGAAAGTTTTGCTACTTGGAGGAAATGAGTTGCTGTCCCAGCTTAGAAGTCAAGAAAGCTTAAGGCAGAGAAGTGGCTTTATTGGAGATGACCAGTTAGAGGCTGGAAACTGGACCTTTTTTCTGTTTTGGTCATGCTTATACTTATCAGATCTCTGCAGCCTGCATATGAACATTCCAGATATTGTGGGCA
>NW_011218129.1:0-454 GCF_000146605.3 Meleagris gallopavo | reverse complement strand
GATACAGTGCTGTCACATGGATGCCATATTGGAAGCTACAGGTACAGCTCAAAAGGCCCATTAACGTAGGATCAAAGAGAATTTGACTTTATTTAGAACGCTGATGATTGGAAAATTAACCATTCTGTGGTACCGAGATAAGAACACAAGATATTATTAAAGAAAGGTGAACTTTCAAGAAATTCAACAGCGTTCTTCACCAAAACATTTTTATAAAGCTTTCCTGAAAAAGTAATCTACATTTGCACAAGAAATGCCCAAACAGACAACAGAGGACCACAACCTTTGCCCGTTGCTGCTAATGCTTCTGCTCCTTGAGAAGCGTCTTCTTCAAATCAGACCAGAGGTCTTCCTAACTCAGTACCTCATTTCAGGCAATGGGTAGCAAGAGATACTCTGAAAAAACACAGTAAGAACATATGCAACACTTCTCTAGCTACATGTGTCACCGTTT
>NW_011218128.1:0-387 GCF_000146605.3 Meleagris gallopavo | reverse complement strand
GAATAAACGGAGAAACATTTTAACAACCATGTAATATGGTTGTGTCTAGAAAATGGTTTGTAACTGAAATATGGAGATTTTTAATTTGAGACTGAACGTTACAGGGCAAATGAAGCTTCCAAAATTTTACTTCAAATGAAAAAAAAAAAAAAAGAATGGTTATGTTGTCCTATCCCTCAGAATAAAATCACAGTGTGAGGATTATACAAGCTTACAAGCTTGTTTGGTTTTGTTTTGTTTTTTTTGGTTTGGTTTTCTGTCATGGTGTAGGCTACAGATGTTATGGATGGTAAAGTCAAATTCAACCTGCATTCCACTGTAGTCTAATGATGTGTAAAATCTCACCCATTCATTCACAGCATCATTTGCTCCAATAAGCTTTGCAAT
>NW_011218127.1:0-493 GCF_000146605.3 Meleagris gallopavo | reverse complement strand
CTCCTCTTATTGTTTGTACAAATAGCAAGAGTTATGGTACAAATTTAATTTACTTTTGATTTAATTACACAAAATAAATCAGCCTAAAGAGCCTGTCTTCACTAGCATAGTTGCACATTGAGTCTTAGTGCCAATATGCTAGGTTGTTACCAGGCAAGTTGGTGTACAAGAAAATTCCATTTTAATATTAATATTATATTATTATTATAATATATTATTATTATATTGATATTAATATATTATATATTATATTAATAATATTAATATTAAACTTGGATTTGCTCCTACAATGGCTTTTATGTAAAAAACAAACAAACAAAAACCAACCAACCAAACAAACAAAAAAAAACACCACGGTAGGAAAGAAGAAACTTGTCGAAGTTACCCAGTTAAGAATATGACCTAAGGGAATGTCTAAAGTTCTACAGAAGATCATTTTAAAATCAGTTGCAAAATTTTGAAAGGTATTGCTCATACTTGTTTTTAAACACAT
>NW_011218126.1:0-508 GCF_000146605.3 Meleagris gallopavo | reverse complement strand
TTTAAGAAGTATATGGTTATCACACACGGAATGGAGAGAGGGGGAATTTGTCCCCAAGACCTCGAGGAGTATGTGATGTTTAGATACAGAAAATGTTAACAATCAAGATAAGAGTGATTTTATTTTGTATTGAGTTCAATTCTTTGATTTCAGTGCATTCTTTCCCACTGAGTCATCATTTGCTAAAAAATGCTCTGAATTTTATGGAGCTGCACGGAGATTTTCAGAACCAGTGCCTGTCAGTGTTACCCTCAACAGTGGGTGACGTAACACAGTTTGAATTAAGTTGCTCACAAGATGCTGCTTCTGAACTTGGAGAAGTCTTGTCAGAGGGACACAGTTTGGGCGTGTAGTGGCTGTCGCTGTAGAAGATTAGTCTGTGATCACAGCATTGTAAGGTCATTTTCATGCCGAGTCGGTGGGTTTACATCTGAATAATAAACACATGGACTAAGTCATTTACTGAAAACTAGCCTGACAACTGCTACAGGAAATGGCTAATGCACTT
>NW_011218125.1:0-447 GCF_000146605.3 Meleagris gallopavo | reverse complement strand
CTTTGCTGTTAGTGGTTCAAGTGTCCTCTTATTTGTCTCTTTCTCTCTAGCATTTTGAAGACCTTCAGTCTGATGATAAAACAGCTTTATTTTTCTTTTTGACTTATTATTTAAATTCTGTCCTACTGTTTACTTCTTTTAAATCTTTGCCACTGCAATCTTTTCAGTGACCCAGCACTAGCAAGCATCTCTGTGTCAGAGGGGGGAAAAAGCCACCACTGAAGTGATTTATTTGAGCTTTGGGCTGAGGCCCTCTGTTAGGGAGCTACTTTTCTGTATTTTCTGGATGGAGATTTTGATATGTTGTTCATGTACGGTTGCAATTCTTTTTTGCAGTTTATCTCCAGTGAATGTCTCACTGTATGGGTTCAGACTTCTCTTATTTCCAATTTTGATAGTTTTAAATTGGCATGCAGTGATTTTTAAACAATAGGGAAAGAAAACTGT
>NW_011218124.1:0-488 GCF_000146605.3 Meleagris gallopavo | reverse complement strand
AATAAAATTGTTGCTTCAATCTTTGCACTTCACGGGAAGTAGCTGTAACTCATTAACTAACCTCAGCTCACAGTCCTCAGTAATGTTTTGGTATTTTCTTGTAGTTTTTATTTTTGTTCTTGTTTGTTTTGTTCTTGTTTTCATACTTATTATATTATAATAACAATTATAATTGGGCTCCCATATTTTTATTGCCAGAGGCTAGAAGCAGCCTGTACGCTTTTTTTTCTCTTTTTCTTTTCTCCTCATTTTAGTATTGGAATGCATTAGCTGTTCACCAAGAATCTGGGGATGAAGCTAATCAGTTGCTCCCATTAAACATAAAGAATAGATGGAAGGAGGCCCATGTCTGCTTGCCAAGACACGGGATGGCAAACAGATTCAGTAAGGAAGGAGCACCTGTGGGAATCAGCATTACTTATGTTACTTGTTTCAACAAGATCTCACTGAGGCACAGCAGCCATGTGCTCAGTTCAGAGTCTTAATTT
>NW_011218123.1:0-383 GCF_000146605.3 Meleagris gallopavo | reverse complement strand
CTTTGCATGTCATCTGCTGTCTACAGATCCCTGCATATAAAGTACTTTTTCCTAGGAAAAAGACAAAAATATTGCTTGAAAAAATTATCAGAAATCCTGCAAAAATCCAAAAAGTAAACGAGCAGTTTATTCTGTGTAAGAGGATTAAAAGACACATGTAATGAAAGAATAGTGACTTCAGTGACGCTGACCGAAATAAGTAGTACTGCTTTTGATTCAATATCAACGATAGGTTCTTCAGTTTAACAGTGTAGATATCTTTCATGATAATGGTATTAATATATATTCTTAGCTCTACTGTCATCTAATAAACGTAGCAGTTGATTTTTCTGTCCCTTACTTCAGAGAGAGGCAAAACTGGTCTGTACAATTTTTCAACTAAG
>NW_011218122.1:0-395 GCF_000146605.3 Meleagris gallopavo | reverse complement strand
ACGCAGCACGTAGAGCCAGGTGGAGCAGAAGCTGCACCCTCGCATAGTTGGTCACACCAGCTGCCCTCATGTGATGGGTGCTTCCAAGGAGGCTTTGCCTGATGCCCACACAACGGGGAGGTTTGTGGCTCTGACAGCACTGTGCTTCAGGCTGAGCTGGAGCAGAGCTCATCCTTCCTCCTGTGTGCTGCGCGGTCCCTCCGGCAGGGAGGGCCATCCCTCACACAGATGATGGGATGTCAGACATGCCACAAAGTGCTCCCTGTCTCATATTTCACTCCTTAGTTTGGCCGTGTTGCATCAGGAAGAGTTGCTGTCTAAGCCGTGCTGCTGGGAAGCCTTTTTTTGCCTCTATTGAGCAGTCAATAATCTACTAAAATCAAAACTATCCATTT
>NW_011218121.1:0-401 GCF_000146605.3 Meleagris gallopavo | reverse complement strand
CTCTGTTGTCTGTTCCCAGCTTTATCTATTCTGCTCAGTTTACCTAATCTCCCCTTTGCTACTCTGCGTTGTATTTGGAAACTGCCTGGTTAGTGTTAACATCTGTGATAACATTTTTTATGAATCATCTTCTTGTGCTTTACCTTCTTTCCATCTCCTGTGTGGGTTAGAATTGCAAGTCTCATAGACCAGACTTCATATAATGACCCTAAGTCATGAAAATGGACCTTCAAGCTGTCACTCTTGTTTACCTTTTCTGACTGCTAGGACATAATTATACTGTTTACACAGTTTTCTTCCACACCCACACACTTATTTACTTTGCAGTGGAAAGGATGTTTCCTATAAACAAGAATTTTAATTGCATATGCACTTTAAGTCATGGAATAAAGTAGAAATAA
>NW_011218120.1:0-516 GCF_000146605.3 Meleagris gallopavo | reverse complement strand
CTTAGGAGTGCGTATAGGAGCTGCTATTGTTGAGATTATTCCCCTACAATACCTCACATTTTAGCTTTAGTGTGAAAGCTTTGCCACAAGGGCAAAGGAAGGTAGTACACAGGCAGTCTTACAAATGCTGGCAGTGAAAATTCAAGGAGCTGTGGGATTTGGTGACAGCTTCACAGTGGTTTTGAAGGCATTAGAAGTATGTAAATGGCAGAGAGACCCTAAGTACCTCTGAGGATCTGGGCTCAAATAGAAAGTAAATAAAGACTCAGCAGGAATGTTGTCATCTCCCTGCTAAAATGGTTTAATGTACACATTTATAATTTCTTTAGATAGCATAATGATGGCTTCATTAGAAACACTTCTGTATAAATAAATCATTTGTCCATCGCAGAGTTCTGATGAAAGGAGATTGTATGTCTTCTTCCCGTTCTAGCAGCTAGGTTTGATTACTGGTACGTGCTTTTTCATTTTTTCCTTTTTTTTCCCACCACTTCCACATTATCTTGGTTTGCAGTC
>NW_011218119.1:0-479 GCF_000146605.3 Meleagris gallopavo | reverse complement strand
ATGTAGTTGCTGAGCTTACAGAGATGCTTTAGCCTAAATATGTACGCAAAAAATGTAAGGATGATCAATTATATGAGTAAAGAGGGAAATAAATGGACACAGGCAACGGTGGTGATCTCTGAGGCTCTGCTGGAGGAAGAGGGGCCCAAGGCTGTGGACAAATGCAGCCCAGCTGCAAGGTGCACCATGCCAGGCTGCAAAAAGGAATAGGGCTGCTTTAAAGGTCCTTGAAACAGGCAAAGCGCTGATTCTGAAACCGTACCCTTACATCCCACAAAACACCTTCTGCATTCGGCTGAGCTTTGGAGATTGCCGTCCAAATTACTAACCACAAAGAGCTGCTGGATGGGGCCTCCGCAGAGCACGGTGGGCAGGGGAGGACCGCGAGTTCCCATCCGTGCGCTGCTCCCGGCCCGGCCGGATCCGGAGGGAAGGGGGAAGGGGAAGCGGTGGCAGCCAGCAATTCGCTGGAGAGCCAC
>NW_011218118.1:0-422 GCF_000146605.3 Meleagris gallopavo | reverse complement strand
GTATGAGCAGAGTGGTACATCACCAAGCAAACACACACTGTGCCTTTATAATTTTATTAAGACTGAAAGTGTAAGAAAAGAATACTGAAAAATAGAACAAAAAAATAGACAAAATAGAGCATAACTGCGGCACTATATGTACTGTATAAAATGACTGGTCTGTTCGGGGTCAATGAAATCTGTAAGACCTGCCTCAGCTTGGTACTTGGGCATGTAAGATCCAGCCATCAAAGCAGGATTAGGCACCGGGCTGCGTTACATCGCTCAGAGCACGAGACATTCAGTGACCTGAGTCAGCAAAGGGATGAACACGTGTGACTTTCTTCCCTGGTTAACGTGAGGGAAGATGCATACCTCCTGTGATGTGCTCACACATCCCAGGACTGGGTGCTGGGTTGATGTGTTTCTATGAGGAAGACAAA
>NW_011218117.1:0-503 GCF_000146605.3 Meleagris gallopavo | reverse complement strand
CAATGCCTAGCTGATGCAATTGAGGCGCAGCCACCTGGCAGGGAGATTTTGCTGTCAGCTGCCGGGCAGGGCCCGCACGGCAGGGCCAGGTGCCGCTCAGTGCCTGCCCCACAGCGCTGGGCACAGGGCTGGCACTGCTGCAGGGATGGGGCTGCGTGTGCACAAAGCCCCGTGCCCGTGGGTCCCTCATTCCATCCTCAGCTCTGCTCCGTTTGGGACATCTGTAGTGATTGTGAAAAGCCCAGATTATAATGGTAACACATACTTTTTTTTCCCTCTTCCTTTTTTTTTTCCTAATTTAAAGCCAGGACATCCCTACTAATTTGCCCTTCCTAATGTGCTCTTCCTTCATACCGTCTAAAGCAATTTCCCAGCCTGTATCACTGCAGCAACAAGTCTGTTTAGTGTAGAGCATCTTGCAAATGGTGCTGCTGGTAATGGATGTGATAATAAGCCCCACGGTTACCTATCCCTGTTTGTAATGAATGTAAATTATCAAGTAT
>NW_011218116.1:0-525 GCF_000146605.3 Meleagris gallopavo | reverse complement strand
GCTGACGCTTTTGGTGTTGATGTCCGACGTGGAACAACAGTGCAGAACAATCCAAGGCTCTTCCAGAAAATAAAAGCATTGGTTTTTATTGCCTTATTTACTGCACGTTCCAGCCCTGCAGACTCCCAGCCTCCCTGCCCTTCTTTGCACGCTTTCTATAATGTGGGGAGGGTCTGTGGGCTCATCTGGTGGTCATTGGATGAAGGCTGTTGCAAAGACTTTACGGGGTTGCATTGTGTCTCAACAGCAGCTCTGCCACCTTATTTTCACAGGGACCTCCAGTGAGTTGCAGACAGCAGCTCTCTTCTCTCCACTTCCCTCCAAGGACCTCACATTCCTCTGGCTTCGGTGTTCTTCCCTGCCTATAAAAAAATGGTCCTGGTATCAGTAACGACCAACAAGTCAAATCTGGGGCCTAGCTTACTCTGATTTTCTTCCCCACATTTACAATTTCCTCCAGCCTTTTCCATCTGCTTTGTGACCCAACCTGGGACTGTCCAATTTCGTGCAGCTACTCCATAAACT
>NW_011218115.1:0-459 GCF_000146605.3 Meleagris gallopavo | reverse complement strand
CTAGATTTCCAAGCTATTAATTCAATTGACAGGTCACAAGTTAGATTTTCAGTGCTAAAAGATTCCAAGGTTGGAATTTGAAGCTATCTTCCTGAGGAGGAAAGGAAGAGCACAATCTTGTCAAACACACAAATTGGAAAGAACATGAATAATTAACAGATGATTACAACGTTGAAAGAAGTTGTCATTTAGGCACCCAAAAGCCAGTCTGAACAACACTGAAGTCAAGGCTTCAGTATTTTATTGGGACATACTGCATACTGATCACACCTCTGAAGTGCCCATGTTTGGTCCATACTCTTATTGAAGGAATTCGCGACCCTGACTGCATGGAAGGAATGTTTCTCACAGTACCAAGAATCTGAAGACTTCCTGGACAGCCCAGGTGATGCCAGGTGCTGTCTGCTCTCATTTTGAGTGGATAAATGCAGGTGAAGGCTTGCAGGGCAGCATGGAGAC
>NW_011218114.1:0-407 GCF_000146605.3 Meleagris gallopavo | reverse complement strand
GTTGTGCCCTGGCCGTGGCCTCCCGGCAGGTGAGCAGCACATTCCGGCTCCTCTCAGCAAACAGCTGGGTCTGTACCGAAGGGATGTGGGGAGCTGCTTCAGAGCTGCCCTATGCGTACCTTTATTCCTCATGTGTTGCTCTTGAGAATAAAAGCTCCTCTGCTGTTTGAGAAATCTACTTTTTTCTCCAATGAACCACTTAATCCCCAAACGTATGTATTACTGATGCACTTGTGTGCATAGGAATTATCTTCCTGCATGTTCCATTTATCTTGCCAGCTCGTTGCTCCCTTGCTCTGATGTCTGCAATGAGCAGTGCCTGCAGTTCTCTCCCCAGAGCTGCAGAGGTTGTGAGGAATCTGCCCCTCCCAAGTGGGTGGATGAGGCAGGAGTTTGGGCTGTGTGTT
>NW_011218113.1:0-448 GCF_000146605.3 Meleagris gallopavo | reverse complement strand
AGTAGCTATTTACTATGATCATTACTTTGAAAGGTCTATTTTAGAAAAGCTGTCTTTTCTTTTTTTATTATTATTATATTTTTTTTAATTTACGCAACTATAGGCTCATAGAGCCATCACTGATCATCTTCTGGGCAAGAGCACAGGATATACTTTGTCATATGATTTACTTCAAATAATAAGAAAATTTAGTTATAACCAAAGATGATTAAAAAAACTTAAATGATATTAAAAAATATATTTTATAAAATCCTTTTACGAATGAGTATATAATATTAATCTAGTGCTGTTAAATCAGCATTGCAATCCCTCTGTAAATAATTTGTTCTTTTCAGTATTTATATTTAGTACAATAGAAAAAAATATTCCTCCACTTCTTCCATAATGGTAATAAAAAGAAATTGATTATTTTTTACTTGTCCATAAAAATTGTCCTCACAGCAATCTG
>NW_011218112.1:0-427 GCF_000146605.3 Meleagris gallopavo | reverse complement strand
TGCACAAATCCCAAGCAAAGGAATTAGCTTCAGAGCTTCAAACTTAAGGTCAGTGGATATTGCACTGATCCAAATGTGATAGACACAAGATCTGATTCTTTAGATGTAAACCACTCATTGCACATTCATTGTATTTTCTATTGCCTTATTTAAGTCTAGAATTGCTCAAAATCCCAGTCACTGTGTGCTCCATCTCAACAGTAACTGCATTTAGTTTGTTTAAAAGAGAGAATTAATCACTGTCAATAACTTTTTCTTCTTCCTGACAGTACTTCAAGTTTGCAGTGGAATTAGAAAATGATTGTTAATTTACACATACAAGATAATTTTATGTAACTTAAGAAAGATTAAATGGAACAATCAGGAGTGCCAGTAGAAGAAATTAAATCAGGATATGAATGAGTGCTGTTTTATACTGTAGGTGTTC
>NW_011218111.1:0-474 GCF_000146605.3 Meleagris gallopavo | reverse complement strand
ATAGAAGATTAACTGAACTACTCAAACCTATGGCTTTTGTGGGATACATGTGCAGGGTTAGAATAGGGCTGCCAATGTAAGGTTTTGTTGGCAGAGCTGCACTTCACTGTAGGGCAGAGCTCTCATGGAATAACAACATACAACAGGGAGAAAAATCCCAGCACTTTAGCTCCTGATGAAAACCAAGAGCAACAGCGCTTGAAACCACAGCCCCAAGTTGTCTGTGACAGTTACTAGGGTATGTCCTTTCAGTAACTCATTTCAGTGATGGGTTCATACACTGAAGCAGAGCAAAACAGGGAACTGAAGAGGCAAAGAGGAGAAAAGCCATGAAGGGAACCAACAACACCCTTCTCCCCACCCCTCTCCAAGAAAAAAAAACTGAAAAAGAAACAACCAATTTGCTCCTCCCATGGCTCCCAAGACTCCATAATCACAGCTCTGTGTTGATGCTTCCTTTCTAGCATTTCTTAC
>NW_011218110.1:0-512 GCF_000146605.3 Meleagris gallopavo | reverse complement strand
GATGGCTGAAGTGGGACCTTTCCATGGGGGCACTGGGCTCAGTGCCTGCACTGGAAAATGGGCAGCCTGGCCCAGTCCCTCTCCTGGTCCAGAGCCCAACAGAGCCCAGAGCAGGGCTGCCTGTGAGCTGTGTGTGGGACACACTGGGGCTGGGCAGGGTCCAGCTGGTGGGGGAGCAGAAGGGCAGTGCGGGATGTCAGGGCTGTGCTGGGGGCTGCTGCTCCACACAGTGCCTGCACTGAGCCCCTGCTGCCTGTGGGGTGGTGGGGCCGGGCTGTCCTGCAGAGGGGAAGGTACACGCAGCCTCATGCTGCAGGGCTGGGAGCCCAGAATCCCCCTGGAACTCAGCGCCCAGCTGTGCTGTGCTCACCTTGCCTGGCTCCCAGGTCGCCCCCCATGCTGCTCTGTCACTGCCCCTCCTCAGCAGGACGGGGAGAAACACAACTCAACAATTCCTGGCTTGAGGCAAAAAGTGCTTGATTCTTTCCTTGCTTAAACCCAGTGACAACAAA
>NW_011218109.1:0-555 GCF_000146605.3 Meleagris gallopavo | reverse complement strand
AAAAAAGGTACAGTCTGCCTGCACTCACACCTGTGTTACAGATTCTTTTTTCCTCGCCTATACGTCCAAGTCAGCAAGCCTTTTTCAGAAAAGCAATCTGCCAGATGATTTGATTTTCCTTAACTTACCTGATTGTCTCCTGACAGAAAGGGAAGAAAATCTAAAACCTTGAAAAAGAAGCCAAAGAAAAAAGAAGTCAATCTTCTCAAAACAAACAAGCACCTCCCAATTTCTCCCACCAAATTTTGAAAATGAAATAAATTTAATTAGCATAAAACTAACGACACTTCAGACTCTCTTTACCATCAGATCTTAGAAGAAATCAGATTTTTACCACCTTAAGACACTAACCTAAACCTTCTTTCTCTTAAAATACCACCTTATCTTCTATGGTTGTAAAAATATTATTCTGCACAACTGGACTGGGAAACAACTGTACATTTGAATCCTTTTGTAATAGTCACAGTTGCTGAGAGAGCTGTACCTACAGCTATGAATGGTCAGAAGCTTACCTTGCAAGTCATAAGGCATAGGTGTCATATGGAATGGATGCCT
>NW_011218108.1:0-449 GCF_000146605.3 Meleagris gallopavo | reverse complement strand
GGAAGTATTATTATTATTATTACTGTATATTATATATATTTTACATTCAATAAACCATGTTGTGTTGTAAACAGAAGCTCATTTCTCAGGTCTGCCCAGCCAGTCCCATCTAAGGTTTATGCTTGAAATGGGCTTCCACTGAAACAAAAGAACAGAAAATAAAAGTTAAAAGCCATGGGCACAAGCCCAGCAAGGACAGCCTGGCCCTACAGGTCTGATTGTCCTCAGTGCTGGGTGATTGAACAGGCTCTGAGGTCCCTTCCAACCCAACCATTCTATGGTCCTACAGCACTGCTGCCCCTCCACCAAGCACAAGCCTTGAGAGGAGGGCTGCCCCACTCACACCACGCACAAAAGAGCAGCTGCAGTCACCCCATCCTCACCCACAGAATCACAGAATCAAGAATGGCCAGGGTTGGAAGGGACCTCAAGGATCACGAATCTCCAAC
>NW_011218107.1:0-437 GCF_000146605.3 Meleagris gallopavo | reverse complement strand
GTAATAATATCATAGTTAGCTTAACAATAATTTATGCTTGGATGAAGCCCTTGAAGCTGTACTGCTATAACAAAATCCCACAGTTAGCTGATTTTTGAATTTATTAGCCATCTCAGATAGATATACTAACTCTGGAAGCCTGGAAGAATAATCAGTAATCAGCAAATACATTACATTCTCAATTAATTCACTACTGCAGGTCCTATGAAGGGCTTGTTTAAACGATGCTTCCTTTTTTTAACAATGCATTTTGTAAAACTAGTATAGAGTCCATCTGGCAGCAATTCATTTCATTCACTTTTAAGCTAGCTAGCTTAGGCATTTTGTTTCCTAAACTTCTCCAGTGGTTAAAGAAGCAAGGACCTTTCTTGATCATTTTCACTTCTTCACTTTATCTTATATTAGAGGATAGTGAGAACTGGCAGCAGACCTGTACA
>NW_011218106.1:0-506 GCF_000146605.3 Meleagris gallopavo | reverse complement strand
GCAAGACAGATGGCCCTTTAGAGCTGAGGTAGCAATTAAAAATGAATCCAGCAAAAGCACTGAATCAGCAGCTACTGAAATAATATTGTAAATTTATCTCACACTCACAAACAGTTCATTTCAGAGGCAAGAATTAAACCTTTAAATATGTTTGTTAACTAAATGCTTTCTTTTTTTTAAATTGAAAGCATCTTTTCCTTCTACTTTCTTTCACAGAATTAAAGCCACTTGAAAACATTTGGAACAGAATGATTCTTCTCTCTTTTTTCTTCCCATTCATGCTCATGTGTGTAGCTTGACTCAAACCATTTGTTATTGCTCGATGATATTATTAACTGCCATGAGGGCAAAAATTAGTTGTTTGTGCCACTCTGCTTGGCAGGGGAGCTCTCCTGGAGGGTGTGCAGAGCTTGTGTGGGCTGAGGCAGCCTTGCCTATCCCACACCACAACGTGTCTGTTCCTCTGAGCCCGTGCTCTACACAGAGGCGAGGGAAAGTATCTCAAA
>NW_011218105.1:0-409 GCF_000146605.3 Meleagris gallopavo | reverse complement strand
TCCTTGTTAAGACAGTCAAAGATTTGGTCGCAAATCCTTCTTTGGTTTTATTGATTTGTCAGAAATCATAACTCCAGCTCATTTTACACTTAATACTGAAGTACTCTGAACAAAGGGGAAGATGGCACAGAATAATTACTTAACCTTGACTTGGTCCTTCAGTTTTGTAACAGAGATCACTGTTCAAATGCTGTACCATGATACAGATGTACCATGCTGTACCATGTGGCCACAACTGACATCACCTTGAGACTTCTGTAATAATAACTTGAAAAGCTAATAGGAAGTAATGAAAAATCTTTTTTTGTGTGCGCGCGCAGATTTCTCAGGGTGCAGTCTTCCACACAGTTACGCTGATTTATTAGTCATCTAAATAAGTAAGTTGCTCCAAAAGTTACGCCTCCTATTT
>NW_011218104.1:0-406 GCF_000146605.3 Meleagris gallopavo | reverse complement strand
CTTCTGATCACATAGCTGAAATAAGCCAATTGGAAGCACTACCACCAAATTAGTAAAAATGCAAAGCAACAATGTCAATTGTATCTATGCAACAGTTATCTTCTCATCTTTAAAAAGAGTATTGCTACAGACAAGACTGATTGGCAGGTATACTTTTTCTCATCTACTTTAATAAACCTATGGCATTCACTTTCACGTTGACATGTTAATAGTACTAATGTAATATTTTAAATATTGGGTTTTTTTGTGTACAAGTTTTGGGGGATTATTATTTTTTTGTTATTTTTTTCCCTTTTTTTTTTTCCTTCCTTTTCTCTCTTTTTTTTTAAAACAACTTCTGTTGGGCACCTAAATCTTCAAAGGCCCTTCCTCCCTTACTGATTTTTATCTCATCAGTGATATACTT
>NW_011218103.1:0-410 GCF_000146605.3 Meleagris gallopavo | reverse complement strand
TTGGAACCGGATGTGAACTTGGATTCAGATCAGTTTATGATAATGCTCAAAGTTGGTTTTTTTTTTTTGTAGCAGGCTACTTTCTCTGCTGAAAAGAATCTGGGAGCTCTGGTAGACACCATGCTGAACATGAGTCAGCAATGTCCCTTGCTGCTAGGGCTAATAGTGCGTTAGACAAAGTACAGCCAGCAGGTCAAGGAAGGTGATCCTTCCTTCTACTCGAAACTGGTGAAGCCACAACTGGAATGAGAGGCGTTCTGAGCCCTCTCAGTTCAACATAGATGTCTGCATACTGGAGAGAGCCACCAACATGGCAAATGGTCTGGAATGTCTTTCCTGTAAGGAGAGAGTGAGAGAGTTGGGACTGTTTAACTTGGAGAAGCAAAGGCTCGGGGGGAATCTCATCAATG
>NW_011218102.1:0-433 GCF_000146605.3 Meleagris gallopavo | reverse complement strand
GGGCCTGCCCTTTCTGTAGTGAGCATCACGGATGTGTCAGCGTGTTGTGTAACTGTTGGATAATGGAAACTTAGATTTCCAACTTTTTGGGAGTTACTGCACAGATGTGGTGGTCTATTTTTCTAATAGTCTGCATCGTGCTGTGGATTTATTGTACTATTTCTTTTCTTGTAAGGGGTCTTTTTCTTTTTTTTTTTTTTTCCCCTTTTTATTGGCTTTTTGAGTAGCTGGATATTTTTTTGGCTCAAAAGAAGTGTGTTTGGCATAACATTTTGATCTGAAGTCTCCATTTAAAGCCATAGGTTGTTATTAAAAAGAAATAAATTAGCTGCATCCAGAACACCAGAGCCTTTTTTAAGTGCAGTATTGCTGAAAAAATACAAAAGATGCATTGAAGGTATTAACAAGTGCTTTGCATTCTCCAGCTCTTCTG
>NW_011218101.1:0-455 GCF_000146605.3 Meleagris gallopavo | reverse complement strand
TATTACGTTGTAACCAATTATATTCCATTTATGTTTTTTGGGGTAACTTTGTAATTAAAACTAAATGTTCTGAAAAAATCTTATTGCAAGTAAAAAGTTGAGAAAAAGTGGAAGCATCACATGGCATCAGTCCAAAGCCTCTAGCAGTATCTCATTGCCAGCATTGCATTTTAAACAACTTAACTAAAAAAAAAAGTAGCTTACAAGAAAAACAAAAACAAAAAACAGGAAGGCAGAGACTAACAGGAACTTGTCAGTCATGCTATTGAGAGTTTTTAAAAAAGTGACTTAGTCAAAGACTGTATTTAACAAGCTATATTTGAAAATATAGAAGTATAACTCACTTCTTTGAGTGAAAGAACTGAATCCAAATGACATTCTTAAAAGGTGGATTCTGGAAACTGTTAAATGTAATTATTCTCAGATTTAGCAAGGATCCGAACAAAGCATAAATG
>NW_011218100.1:0-397 GCF_000146605.3 Meleagris gallopavo | reverse complement strand
CCCAAGAGGAGCCTAACAACAAGCACAAGCACTCAGATGTATGCATTTATCTGAGATGAAAGAAATCCTCCAGCAGCCAGAAGGCATGTGGATTCAAATTTCAAACTTCTTAGGAAAAAACAGAGCACTCAATAGGACCCAGGGGCAGCACTCCTGCAGGAACCCAAGCACCCCCTTAATTGCAGCCAGGAGTGGGAAGCTGGGCCTCGGCTGATGCCTGCCTGCAGACAACAAAATGGGAACAGGAGCAGGAATGCCTCCGCTTTCATATGGGTTCCATCACATTTCTCAAGCCCTGGTAATTAGTATCACATACCATTGCCCTTATGCTCCTCATCACACGTTGTTGCAGAGCACCTCCAGCTCAGTCAAGAGCATCTGCACTCCTGCTCCCAAC
>NW_011218099.1:0-321 GCF_000146605.3 Meleagris gallopavo | reverse complement strand
TGGGCCTGACTGTGGATTTCAGTGAGACCTACACTCTTGTCCACCATCAAGACTTTTCAAAAGTTTACAAGTGCCATCTTAAAGCATGCAGCAATACCAGACTGTGTGGATCCTCTGCAGAGAGCTTTATATGCAGCACTGCCTAGTTTTATCAAGAGCTAAATTAAACATCCACTAGAGCCTTGGCTCTACCTTTCTTTGCCTTTGTTGATCTGTCTACACTGCTTCGTGCAATTTAATTTTTTTTTTGTTGTGAAAAAGTTATGGCCATTTTTAAGACATATAATAGCAACACTTCAGTACCTAAAGGACCGCATTTTA
>NW_011218098.1:0-536 GCF_000146605.3 Meleagris gallopavo | reverse complement strand
TCTGTTGCTGAAACGGTGACACATGTAGCTAGAGAAGTGTTGCATATGTTCTTACTGTGTTTTTCAGAGTATCTCTTGCTACCCATTGCCTGAAATGAGGTACTGAGTTAGGAAGACCTCTGGTCTGATTTGAAGAAGACGCTTCTCAAGGAGCAGAAGCATTAGCAGCAACGGGCAAAGGTTGTGGTCCTCTGTTGTCTGTTTGGGCATTTCTTGTGCAAATGTAGATTACTTTTTCAGGAAAGCTTTATAAAAATGTTTTGGTGAAGAACGCTGTTGAATTTCTTGAAAGTTCACCTTTCTTTAATAATATCTTGTGTTCTTATCTCGGTACCACAGAATGGTTAATTTTCCAATCATCAGCGTTCTAAATAAAGTCAAATTCTCTTTGATCCTACGTTAATGGGCCTTTTGAGCTGTACCTGTAGCTTCCAATATGGCATCCATGTGACAGCACTGTATCTGACACATCAGAAGATGGTTTTGCTTCCATACTGCGCTACCAAGACTTAAAATACAACAATTGGTCTCAGCTT
>NW_011218097.1:0-465 GCF_000146605.3 Meleagris gallopavo | reverse complement strand
AAAAACTTGACAGTAACTTAAATTGTGATAATTTGAATTGATGCAGAGCTCGTTACTCTTATCATATAGAAAAGTCACTTAAACACACTTCTGACTTATTTCTGTATTCTCTGTGGATGTGCTTTGCGTGCCAGCTGTCATCAAATTTTGGTGCCGTAAAGGGGAAAATCTGGTGGGTGGATGTGTATGTAGGTGTGTTTGTGCACACATACGTACTGCTAAAAGCCAAAACTTTGTTCGGGTTAATTTTTGCAGCTTCCCTGACAGAAGTAAGAGGATTTGTGTTTGTAACAATGTCAGCTTATCTTAAGCAAACATTCAAGCAAGCTGTGCTGACATTTGGGTAGGATTGTTTGAATGAAACATAACTTTGCTAGCTTAATAGCTGCCTGCTGCACTTGGGACAGTTGAAGAGGACAAATGGACACTAAGAACCTCCAGTTCTGGTACTAATTGCTGTAAGGC
>NW_011218096.1:0-542 GCF_000146605.3 Meleagris gallopavo | reverse complement strand
TTTTTTAACTTTCATCAGTCAGTAGACGCTGGAAACTGCACACTGCATTCACTTTGTATTAAGAATGACGACATGTCCACAGAAATGACCTGGTAGATCATCCATCTAGACAATAATTTTACTTCAAGCAATTGAAAAAAGGAAAAAAAAATAGTGCCAGGACATGTTCATAGTTAGATACTGAAATATTTTCTCTATCCCTTCCAAAAAAATGTACGATTTGCACTTACGGGGTTAAATTTAGGCAAGATAAACACTCAGTTTTTCCCGGAGCTGCAATTTCCTTCAAGAGCATTATACTGAATGACAGAGGCCTTTCAAGCTTCAATATACTGAAGTTAAAAGAGGTTTTCTGATCTTGGCTGTGTCACCTTTTCTCTTCACTGCACTTCAGATCTGAAGATTTTAAAATAGACTGAAACAACCCAAAATACCCACACCCAGGATGGAATTATTTGTAACGCTGCCATTCCTCCCTCATCTCCCAGTTGAGTTGTGCCAGCTCAAGTCCCGCTTATGCAATTGCCATGTCACATCACAGT
>NW_011218095.1:0-451 GCF_000146605.3 Meleagris gallopavo | reverse complement strand
GGGCAGCCTGGTCTGCTGGTGGTGACCTGCACACAGCAGGGGGTTGAACTGATGATCATTGTGGTCCTTTGCAACCCAGGCCATTCTATGATTTAAATAATGGAAGATAATATACTACTCTTTAAAAACAGCAGATAGGCTGCGAGGATACGACATCAGGATTGAAGGACTCGATCCCTGCTGCCTTGGGCAGAGGGAACGACTGAACACTACTTGACTACACCCCCATCCAGCAGCATCGATCACCTCTGCAGCAGTTCCAGCCCATTACCCTCAGAAAAACAGCAGAAACATCTGGTACTTAAGATTATGCTGGTATGAAAACGCAGCTTAAGGCCCTCAGGACTCAGAGGTTGCACAAGGAAAGCAT
Source organism: Meleagris gallopavo (assembly GCF_000146605.3). NCBI lineage: Eukaryota > Metazoa > Chordata > Aves > Galliformes > Phasianidae > Meleagris > Meleagris gallopavo. The sequence goes on along the minus strand of NW_011218095.1, from coordinate 81 downwards.
GAGCACTTACGGCGTCCTCTCCCTGGAGGAATAGCAGCACAGTGGTGTTTAATGTCTAGGGCACAGGCTGTGTGCAGCACT
>NW_011218094.1:0-433 GCF_000146605.3 Meleagris gallopavo | reverse complement strand
GCACTATCAGATTCTTTCAGAGCCCGGTATGGCTGAGGCCTACAAGACAGGAAACAAAAATCATGCTGCAGATGACTGTCTTTCTCTATTTTAAATCATATTTCCAAGGAGCTGGATGGCTCAAACAAACTAGTTTTTTGGGTAGGAAAATGCAGCATACAGCATCTCATGAACAGCAGGCATGTGAGCAAAATGACTGAGGGCAGACATACAAAGATGACTTTGGCACTCAAGGAGTTTTCAGAAGAAAAAAATGGAAGATGGAAGTACTTGGAGGAAAGCTGTGGTGATGCAGTTACAGACAGACTGATAAGCCAAGTCTCCCAAAGCAGGAATAGCTGGATGCCAGCTCTCTGCTGTGACAGCCTGGCCCTTCCCACCCAGGCAGATGGCTGTTCCTGTGCTCAGGCCTTGCACACAGGAAGTCAGAGCA
>NW_011218093.1:0-475 GCF_000146605.3 Meleagris gallopavo | reverse complement strand
TTTTTTCTGAAACGTATAGTATAGAAAGTCTTAAAAGAAATTCATATTTAGTACAGAATAGTTTATTTCAGGAGGCAAAGATAGTTTTCTTCATATAAAATAGTGCCAGTATTAGCATTTTTTTTTCAATGAAGGATGAGGTAAATCCCAATTAGGACATCACCAGAAAAGCCTTAATCTGTTAATGTTCACTGCATATTTATTCAAAGCAGTCCACAGCATTCATATTTAAGTAGATATAGAAAATATGCAATGGATAATGTACTGCAATATATATTAGAAGATAATGCAGTCTAATAATAAAATGCAATTATTGTGTCAAGTTGATAATTATTCACCTTCCTTTACTCTAGTTCAAAACTTGCTCTAATTGTTGTGCATTTTTTTACAGTCTGCAAATCATAATCATAGCCACATTATCAAAACTTCAGACAAAATGTTAGATACAACAATAAACAAAAATAACTAGTAAACA
>NW_011218092.1:0-440 GCF_000146605.3 Meleagris gallopavo | reverse complement strand
TTGGCTCTTTTGCATAAGTTGACTGTAATGTCTTACAGTGTGGCAGCTGAGTCACACCTGACATTTGATTTAAAATGTTTTCTACCTCGTGTGAGTTTATGGGATCATACTTACAACTATGGGGTCATTAACTTTAAAGATTATTTATGCTTTCTGCCAAGAAGTAGAAGCATAAAAATGTAAAGTTTTTCTTTCTTTAGCAGTTTAAGCAAAAAATAAGTGGTGTTAGAGAGGACTTCCTTGAAACTGAAGTTTTGAATACAAAGAGAAAGCATGTAGAGATTTGGGACTAGAGATTCAGGAGTCTTGATTTAAATAAAACTTGTTTTGAGGTTCTTTAAGATGTTGTAGGCTCAGATTCTTTTCTGTTCTGCTACAACTCAGACTGGTGCATTTGTCACAAGCTATCTCTGTCAGATTCAAAGTACCTGATGATGACA
>NW_011218091.1:0-480 GCF_000146605.3 Meleagris gallopavo | reverse complement strand
TCCCTTTCCTTAGGCAGGAGCTGGCTGTGTCACCAGCAATTAGGAGCAGCCTAATCTCCTTTTATAGCCATCAAAGCAGCTGTGGAGTAGAATTATACTCTATGTTTACTGGAAGGAACTGTTTTCTTCTACTCCTCCTCAAAACCCTAATCCTATGTCTGTATTTATAATCATCACTTCTAATATTTTTCCTAAATAGCTTTGCTGGAGGATCAGGAGAATATGATAGCAGAGTACACTGCAGTTACATGCTGTCTTTCTTTGTCTTTTCCCTGGGATACCTGCAACACGTGTACTGCAGAAAGTGAATGCCTTGGTCTTTTTCTTTTTTATCTTGAAGGTCAAACCACGCTTATAGAAGTCCATTAGCAGCACTGAGTGCACAAGTGTGCATTTTGAAGGCAGTGTTTTCCACATTTCCATATCCTTCATTCTGACAGCACATCAGAGGAGTCACACCGAACGGTGCAAGAGCTTTGT
>NW_011218090.1:0-490 GCF_000146605.3 Meleagris gallopavo | reverse complement strand
GCTCTGCTCTGCCTTTTGTCTACAGGATCCCTTTCCTGCTAGCACTGAACAATCTACGTAAAGTGCTTTGTGGTATCTTGAGCATGAAAGGCATTACTTCCAGTACATTTCCATGTTATTTGGCTAGGCATGCACACGGGTGGCTGAGGCTGCCCTGTTTCATAGCTAGTGCCAGAACTGTGCAGCACCTCCAAGCTCAGACCCCTGTGCAGCACTCTGAGCATCCCTGAAAAGTCACCCAAGGATCTGTGCATGGTCATGAACATAAAGTTTGGTTCACGAACAAACAAACAAACAAGCTGAAAACCTACAAAAATATTACAGAAGCAGCTGAGCAGACCTGAAGCTGTTTCCAGAGCTTGTTTTATATCAGCAATAAGGCTCTATTTGAAAGGAAGGTTAAAGATGGTTTTTCCTCTCCAGTTTCTATTACACACTTTTCACATTTTTTTGTATGGTTTCTATGAGAACTGCACACCTTCCAGCAACT
>NW_011218089.1:0-505 GCF_000146605.3 Meleagris gallopavo | reverse complement strand
ACAGGATCTGGTGGAATAGTTGGGGAACAGGAAAGAAGAAAATGTCTGTAGAGCTGTGTTTCATCAATTCCTCCCTTCTCAGCAAGTGAGCAGTTTAAAGCCTTCTTTAGCCTCAGCACCGTAGCGTGTTCTACCAGATTGTATGCCCGTTAGCGCTGGTATGCAGCCATCACTGGCATCTGGTTTTGGGAAACTGCAGAGTCTTGTACGTGCAGATGCCTGTCTTCCTACAGAATGAGTCCTTGGGAATGCTGCGTCTTTTACACCGAAAGGAAAAGTAGGCTTAATATTGCCTCCATATGTCTGCAGGTGCATTGCCTGCCTGTGGCTATTTTTTCTTCCCCCTCTGAGGTTTTTTTGTGATTCATAATTTCAAAAAGCACGTGGAAATGAATACACCAGAAAACATTAACTTCTCAGGGTGGGCTTAAACCAGGCTGAGCTCTGGTTTAAATTTCTACACAGATAAGGAGTGAACTCAAGGATTAACACCTGGCAAGCCGCA
>NW_011218088.1:0-466 GCF_000146605.3 Meleagris gallopavo | reverse complement strand
CCAGCTGCAGTACTGATGGACCCAAGGACATGTGAACATGGGGTGTGACAGCTTCAGAGACACCCTTTAAAATGTCTTCTCTTCATCTTTTGCTGTTCCCTTAAAATTAAAAAAAAAATAAAATCAAAATGCATTACATTAGGTTACTAAATGAACTGAAAGCCCCAGGGCTTGGGAGCCTGGATGCTGCATTAGGCAATTGCAGCAGCCAAGGCTGGCCAGCACCAGTCCTCCACCCGCAGGCTCTGCTAACGAGCACAAACAGCAGGGCCAGGACACGCAGCAGGGCCAAGGCTCAGTGCTGGATGCCAGCCCACATCCAGCACATCATCTGGACCTTCACTGGGCAGTGCAGTGTGGGGCTGAGCATCGCTGCTACAAGCACCATGCTACAAAAGCATTTCTCTGCTTTAAAAAAATCAGCATGCTGCAGGAAAGCCATCGGTTCAGCTGGCTGCTCCCATTA
>NW_011218087.1:0-509 GCF_000146605.3 Meleagris gallopavo | reverse complement strand
ACTTCTTTGAACTTGTTGGAACTTCTGCGTTAACTATCAATGGATTTGTTTGTTTGAAGTTGAGAGCATGTTACCAGACTATTTTGTTTTGTCTGTTCTTTTATCACCATAACATGTCTCTAAGTAAATGTCAGAGAGCCTATAAGCACTGCTGTGTACGAATGACAAATGAAGGCTTGTTTTAGTCCTGATGTACTTTGATATGCCTATAGTCCTTCAAATAATGATTTACCTTTGTGGATATCTGACAAAGGGTACCTACCTTGTTATTAGGCACATGTAAGGAATTAAGGGAAAATATTTTCACTGGAATTTTTTCTGTTCTAAAGAAGATCAGTAAAAATAAATATTGTAAAAGGTGAAGAAAGCTTCAGTTATCCTGACAAGCTTTTCCATAAAGTCTAGAGTATGTAATTTTTCTGCTTTGTATTTTTCTGAGATCTTGTGAAACTACTTTTTGCTTTTGAAGGACTCTGTGTGACAACTTACGGAGGGAGAGAGACCGGGCT
>NW_011218086.1:0-425 GCF_000146605.3 Meleagris gallopavo | reverse complement strand
ACGGGAGGCGGAGAGTGGGGGGGCTCCGCAGCCCATAAAGAGCGGAGGGGACCAAGGGTGGGTGTGCAGAGCTGTGCCCGTGCACCGGGGCCATGCAGTGAGTGCCCGCCGGGAGCAGCCATCGGGACTGCAGCTGTGGGACATCCCAGGATCCGTGGGACATTCCAGCATCAGCCGTGGGACAGCCATCTCGCCATCTGCCAGCTCCCTGTGAGACACCGTTGTGCCCCAGCTCAAGGTACTCAGTCCCTTCCCACCTCTCAGCCTTGTCCCACCGCTCCCCAGAGGGAATCGGGGCGTGGGCCCCCGCGGGATGAAGGCTCATCCTCACCCCTCATCAGTGGCCAGTTTGCTTACCTGCTATGCGGATCCAAGCTAGAAGCCAGGCAGCGAGCGACTTGAAGCTTACCCTGGTGCGGTTTCTT
>NW_011218085.1:0-391 GCF_000146605.3 Meleagris gallopavo | reverse complement strand
TATCCCAAGCAGATATCTTCCTGATGTTTAAGATACTGCATTAGTTTGAGACAAAGCTGTGCTATCTCCTTATGTTGAAGTAATGGGACATCCAAGGTGAGTTGGGATTTTTGTATCCTGTTACTCACTATGGAAAATGCCTGAGAATTTTGACTGCTGAATTAATGTGCTGTGGACTTTTTTCTATTTTCATTTCTTATGTAGCTTCCAGTATTAGTCTCATTCTATCTGGAGAGGTGTAACGAAGACACTCAATTAGTGCATTTACTTGTGTTCTTCATGTTGGCATTAGTTATTTGCAGACTAGAGAAAAATTTAGAAAAGCTGCTTTTGAATTCTTTTTTTTTGAAAAGAGGAACCAGATCTTGAATTTTGAGCATTCCCTTAGTGA
>NW_011218084.1:0-529 GCF_000146605.3 Meleagris gallopavo | reverse complement strand
TTGAGGTCGGAAAGGACCTCTGGAGATCATCCAGTCCATGCTGTTTGCTGGCAAAGCAGTGAGAAAGAATGAGATAAATGGATATAAGAACCCAACACGGTGATGCGGGAGGCATAACGAAGATTTAAAGCGATACGTTAAGTGATCAGTTGACTGAAGACATCCAGTAAAAAGGTGAAGGCAAATACTGGATTATCAGCTCTGACAAGGTTATATGTAAATAAAGCGAAAACTAATTAAGCTTTTATGTCGACCTTTTTTTTCTCTCCGTTACGCTGGACCAATTTCAGATGTGCTACGAGACATCTTGGATAGCTTTGGAAACCATGGAAGCCTCGAGTACCATTAACACCCCCCGCAACTCAAGCAGCAAGCTTACAGAAGTGAGATGGTGGATGCTGAGGGAAAACGATCAGCGCATAAAGGGAGACAGGTACCTCAGAGTCTTAACATCATTCTCAAGGCAGAAAATGAAGAAGCTTGTCTAAAAGCACCGCTTGACTGACACAGCGGAGGAGGCGAGCGCTCC
>NW_011218083.1:0-376 GCF_000146605.3 Meleagris gallopavo | reverse complement strand
AAGACTTCTGCTTAGGCTCTGGACAACATACTTTCTATTTCCCAAGTTTGCTATTCATTTTTCTCCTATGTTGGATTATATTAAGAATGACGTAACGCAAAAAGATGGGGTTTGTTTGCTTTTTCTAATTGGATTGAATTCAGATTCTTCTAAGCTGAGTAAGGCAGTTTCATGGGAACAGGTGTTTTTTTTTTTTTTCTTTTTCTATTTCTGCCATTTTGATCTAATATTCTGCCTTTAGCATTCATTCCTGCACTCATCAAGTGAACTGCCAGACAGATCATAGCCAATTAGTGACTCAGGTCTACCATGCTCTGGATAGCATCATGCTCCAAAGAGACTTCAAAAGCATTTGGAAATCAAAGCACTTAATGTT
>NW_011218082.1:0-437 GCF_000146605.3 Meleagris gallopavo | reverse complement strand
CATCAGTTCATAACACTGCTTAACAAAGCTTCGGTAGTCTACTAGGTAATACATTAGGTTAATGTAGTCAAGACTTCTTCAGTTCTTATATTAACTTAGGCAGAAATAACTGCTTGTATAAGGAAAAAAAACCTCTTTGTAGACCACCATCATAATTCCTAAGCTGTTTGAGAAACAAGAAGACCTTAGCGAAACCATGCAGTTCTAAGGCTTTCATCTCGAAAGTCCCTTGGAGTGGCCTTGTCTTCCACCTGGGAACGTGTCCTTTCACTCACCAAGAACAGAACAACTACAAGATTGATTCCTTCAAAGATCTCTCTGCAATATTACAGTGTACCTCCTACAATTGACTCCTGGTTTTATCCTTAAAGCAGATAAATAACCCCATCAACATTAACAATGATATAAATATACTGAAGACACATTTCAATGAATAG
>NW_011218081.1:0-578 GCF_000146605.3 Meleagris gallopavo | reverse complement strand
TTTTCTTCTTGGCATTGCCAGGTGCTTGCTTCCTTTGCTCAGCAGCTAAAAGCAGCTTTTTCATTACATTTCCTGGAAGGCCCTTTACAGGCATCCATCCGTCCCTGCCTCATAAATTCACTTTATCCAGCGAGATGGTGGCACAGAGGTCGGAGGTCTTTGCAAGAAGCAATTATTAAAAGGAAGTGCTCTTCCTCTTTTGGGTTTCAAAGAGGATGTTGGGGAGGGAAAACTTTACAGCAGATGAGGAATGGTCATTTGTAAAAGGTGGACGGCCGGGTTGATGCAGAGCTGAGCATCCTGCCACAGCTGCATTGGGAAGGCAACCTGTAAGGCCAGCAGAAACCTGCCTGCTGCCCCAGGAAAGGAAGAAGGAAACCAGGAAACAGTTTGCTAAGTAACCTCATAAATATTTCAAGGCGTAAGCACATCTTGTGGTACAGTTTGTTTTTTGTTGTTGTTGGTTTTTGGTTTTTGGTTTTTGTTTTTTAATATTTCTCTAATTTTAAATGAACTGCCTCTAATTAAAGTGATTTAGTGGCTACCTGGGGGACCTGGTATTTGAGCAGTGCGTGATA
>NW_011218080.1:0-380 GCF_000146605.3 Meleagris gallopavo | reverse complement strand
GGCAGCCAGCCACGGCCACCGCGACATCGTGCAGAAGGTACCAACCTCCCCAGCCACCGCGGTCCAGCCCCTCCAGCGTGCCCGGCCAGCCCCTGCCCTGCTGCTCCCCTGCCTCCTTCCGTGCACTCGCTGCACCCAGCTCTGGGTGCCCCCGCCATCCCCTCGCAGCCCTCGGCCCCCTCCTAGCAGCAGCCCCTGCTGTGAGTGCATCCCCCCTGACTCGGGGCAGCGGAAGGGACCCACTGGGGTTCACCAGGACTGTCCTGCCTGCAGCTGGTCCAGTTCAAAGCGGACATCAATGCGGTGAATGAGCACGGGAACACCCCTCTGCACTACGCCTGCTTCTGGGGACACGACACGGTGGCAGAGGTGAGGGCAGC
>NW_011218079.1:0-382 GCF_000146605.3 Meleagris gallopavo | reverse complement strand
TTTTTGCATAGCCTGTCATGGACTTAAATTTTCAGCCTACAATAAAATTGCGACCTGCACTTGGATGTTTTAATCATTGTGTATGAACAGCATTCTGCTACTTTTTTTCTATTTTAAATAGAGAATTCAATGATATTCTAATAAAGTGGCATTATAAAAAAAAAAAGTTTAGGCTTGCTGCAAAAATATTATCATCACAGCCATTTACTTACATAGGAAGTAGCTGTTATAAGTTAGGAAACCTCTTGTAGGAGGCAGAAGAATGAGTGCCCAGTTATACACTGTATTACCTCAAATGCAGAAGTCACCTGGGACATGTCCAATTTCCACATCTGTGAGAACAAGTTAGTGTTTTCTGGTATTATCTCCCTTTCCTTTCTCC
>NW_011218078.1:0-313 GCF_000146605.3 Meleagris gallopavo | reverse complement strand
CAACTTGACCAGCCTGGGTTTAATTGAGGTCTTTGAACTTGTTGCATACAGTTTCATTGGTGTTTAGTGGAGGTTCTCCTAACTTAGTAAGGAAAATGGAATAAACTCAGGGTTTGTTTTTTTTTTTAATTAAAACAAACAACTGTCAACTGGTGTTTTGTAAGACAACTAATCTCTTTGTGTACTCCTATCTTTCTGATGTTCTGGAGCCTTGAACCTGTTTTTTTAAGGTCTTTATGTATGTATGGGAACTGCTGAATCATGGCCTGAACCTCTGAGCACCTGGAGAAAAGACCTGGTCAGCCATGGGAGC
>NW_011218077.1:0-412 GCF_000146605.3 Meleagris gallopavo | reverse complement strand
TCTGTTTATCATGATTCCAGTTCTGATAGGGCACCTTTACACTCCTGTTTGCCTTTTGAATAAGAACTTTTTCTTCTTCCATCTCATTTGCCTTGGGACCATTTTTCACACCTTCAAACATAACCTGTTCCCACCCTGGCTCTGGTTCATCTTTAATACTACCTTTTTTTAATTGTGATTTTATCACATTATTTAAATGTAATATTATTTATTATTTATTTATTATTATTATTATTATTTATTATTATTTTATGAATTAAAATTCATAGAGAGAATTTAGCAGAGACTCTCAGAGACCCTGCAAAAGACAGAGTAATGAGAGGGTTGAAGCAATATCCCACTCCATCCATTGAGATGCCTCATCTTTTCAGTGCTCAGGAGCTACTTGGACAATGCCCTCTAAACCATAATA
>NW_011218076.1:0-439 GCF_000146605.3 Meleagris gallopavo | reverse complement strand
ACATGAGCTCCATCAGGTTCCAAAGGCAGTAGGATGGAGCACAGACACTGGGGCTATGAGCCTGGAAGGGATTTGATGGCTGCTAAGAGGACTAAGGGTTCAGTACACATTCCCAGTGAAGAAGCATTGATGCTTTGGAGCTTGAAGGCAGCCATGGGGTAGGTGCCCCTTAAGGATTTATTGAGGAGTGAATGGAGGGATTGAGGATTTACACTGTGGATGGAGGCACTCAGAGCAGCAATGGGAGCCCTCAGTCCTATCTGTAAGGGTTCAGTCCAAGAGGCACGTTGCCTTCCACTCAGTATCCCACTCTAGACAAACAGTGATGACTCTTGCTTTCCTTCAACGTGTACAGAAGTTACTGACTTCTTACTGGATGGTTTGGTTTTGTTTTGCTTGAACTTGTTCAGAACAAAAATGAAATGGAATTACCACCTAC
>NW_011218075.1:0-492 GCF_000146605.3 Meleagris gallopavo | reverse complement strand
CAGCAGCACAGCTCCGACTGACGCTTACAGCTCCTGATGATGCTCAGAACTGCGACGGCTCGGTACCGTTCCGTGGGGGCTGTGACAGACTTACACTGACTGTTCTTGCTCTGCTTAGCAACTTAAAACCCCAGCAGTATCAGTCCATACATGGATCTGAAAGAGAGACTAAAAACCCCCCACAAACATTGATGTTGAATGCTGAGCACAAAATTTACCCTTATAAAGATAACTGCTTTGTTTTTGAACACATTGCAGGGTCTGCACCACTCAGACAGCAGAAAGCAGCGCGGTATGTCCGGGATCAGCTTTGCTCTACAGAGAGGTGCAGTTCTTATGCAGTCTTCAACTAAATAAAACCTAAAATGTTGTTATGATGGGATATGTACTTTTGGTACAAGAATGAAATATTCATATTTCATCAGTGCAACTTTTAAAACAGTATAACCTTGTAAACTGTAAATGTATTTAAATGCATATATTCTGCAAGAA
>NW_011218074.1:0-426 GCF_000146605.3 Meleagris gallopavo | reverse complement strand
CTGATGCTGAAGGCGAGATGCCTGGAGATGAGCAGTAAGAGAGGGGGCCGATTCCGTGAGTCGTGAGCAGTTTTATCTATCCCTCTAAATGGAAATGGAACAGTCACATCTTCTGGGAGATGTAGTTCTTCTCTTCTGAGAACCAGGTACTTGGAAATATCGACAGCCTATGGAACTGGAGCAGTAACACTTTAATCCCCAGTGCACTACATGATGTCATGATGTGGAATACTGATAACACCAAATGATAAAGCCCTGGTACTACAGCAATGTTTTCTTTTTTTATTGCGTGTCTATAATACAGAAGACTCGTGTCTGATTCTACCTCATGCTTCATTTTCAAGTTTTATTTGATGTGAAAATATCTCCTGTGTATAAAATTGCTTTACTCTTCTCTTTCCGCTGCTTTCTCAGTGCTCTGTGTAT
>NW_011218073.1:0-517 GCF_000146605.3 Meleagris gallopavo | reverse complement strand
TTCCTGCTTGAATCACAACTCTACAACACATACACTAGCTGATTACTATAATTAATTTGGAGCAATCCATCATATCACTATGCAATTCTGGAGAAAGAAGAGTTTGCTTTAGTCAAGGTTTTTTTTCTTTTTTTTTTTTTAATTTTACAGTGTGATAGATGAAAAGTCCAGAGCTTGCATTCAATTACAACTCTGAAAGTTCACTTGGAGTTTTTAGAGGTTTTATATTGCCTATTTTTTCTCCCTCAAGTTCCATTTTCACTTCTTGAAAATACTGAGGAGAACTTAAGAAAACGTTTTCCTCATTTTAAATATTAGTTTTTAACCATAAATATGACAGAAGTAGATAGCTAAGACTTTTGTCATCTGGTCCAATCCTCTGCATAAGGAGCAATAAATCCTAGAACAGAGAGACTACACAGAAAACCTTATTATGTACATTACATTGATTAGTCTTCTTGGATTTTGAATATTTCTACTGAAAATTTTCTTATGATGTGTGAAGTATGCACTTAGG
>NW_011218072.1:0-398 GCF_000146605.3 Meleagris gallopavo | reverse complement strand
TAATTCCAGAGCTTGGGTCTGTGACTAGGCTCTGTGCAGAAACTGTTGTAACTAATTTCTTGTCCCCAAAGCATGATTGTCAGTGCAGATTATGGTTTAATGCTGCTAAGGTGTCTTGAGATTGAAAGTCAAAAAAGTAGCCATACATATCGTAAATCTAAATGAAGTTAGAAACCATTTATTGATTTAATTTCCTACCTAGTCAGCATTTTCTCTTGAGGGAGACATTTTTGCTTTGTATTAACTGTTTATTTTAATCTTAAATATGTACCTGGTAATACTGCTTTAGTTGTATGCAGCTGTGATCTATTAAAAAGCCATGAGGAGGAAAAAAAAACAAAAAAACAAGGAAAATTTGCTACATGTGTCCTGATCCAACTTTAGCTATGCAGGAGCAT
>NW_011218071.1:0-386 GCF_000146605.3 Meleagris gallopavo | reverse complement strand
CCTCTGGCCTAGAAATACCCAGCTCTTTATTCTGCATCTCCATTTTCCTACCTTCTAGAGGGTGTTACCAGGAGGGGAGAAGAGGAGCATCAGTCTCCAACCCACTAGTTGTATGCATTTGTTTCCCTCTTCTTTATGTTTTAATATTAAAAAAATAATAATAACTGAATCTTGTTTCTTACAGGCATAAATGGTGCAGAACCACATCTTTCTTTCCTAAAAGAAACTTTTTATTTCTGTGATCCTTTCTAGGCGTAACCTGACGAAGTTTATCCCTGATATTCAGCCACATGCTGGCAGAACTCAAAGGCATCTTCCCAAGTGGCCTTTTCCAAGGAGACACATTCCGGATCACCAAAGCTGATGCTGCAGAATTTTGGAGAAAA
>NW_011218070.1:0-382 GCF_000146605.3 Meleagris gallopavo | reverse complement strand
CCTTGTGAACTAACGGGAACATGTTGCTCTTATTGCCTATCAGCACTTTATTCTAAAGCACGTGCTGCATGGATAATCCTGCTGCAAGTCTGCCTATATATCCCAGTGTATTCAACGTTGCAAACAAATGAGCAAAGAGGAAAAAGCAATAAAAACAAATAATAAGAACAGTAGCAATGATAGCCATTTTAAAACACTCCCAGGAAAAAAAAGAAAAAGAAAAAAGAAAAAAAAACACCCACCAAGTTTCTAAATTTCTAAATTTTTAAATGCACTGTGAGATTGAATGAACTGAAGTGCAAGTGCATCCATCCTCAAAGTCAGCATGTAAACATCTCCCGGCAGAGAAGGAATTGCCTTTTTTCCAAGTGGCTGCCTTCTC
>NW_011218069.1:0-475 GCF_000146605.3 Meleagris gallopavo | reverse complement strand
CATACAAATTTAGAGATTTAGTTGTTTCATTTAATGGCATAAAGAACCATTCATTCACCAACATCACTTTCATTATCGATATCTCTGATAAAAATGGCAAGTTGAGATGTATTTCTAGAATAAGTACTTTCATCTGTTACCAAACATATAATCAGAATCTAGAAGGTCTACTCCTCAAATTTCTTTCAACAGTTTTTGCCTGTTTCTTCAGTTTACTAGGCTACAGTCTGGTGAGACAAACAGATTTTTGAAAAATCTGATTTTTTTAAATCAGAAAAAATATATCATGCTTACCACACTTTGCTTGATAAACTCACTATTAGTAAATGATTTTATTTTTTGCATTAAGATTCACTATCACACAACTAGCTATTCTAAAATGTCTGAGTTGTAATTCGATAAAAAGAAAAGATTGTTGATATGACAGACTTTTCTCAGTTCTGCTACTCTGTCTTTACTAAACATTCCTTGATAT
>NW_011218068.1:0-322 GCF_000146605.3 Meleagris gallopavo | reverse complement strand
GCAAAATCTGCAGACTACCTCTGGAAGCTGCACCAGGAGCAGTTCGCACTACGAGTGAAGCTACTGCTTCGGCAGAGCAGAGATATGAAGTGATAAGGTCAGCTGTCTTGAGATATCTTGAGGTCTCAAACCATCCCCAAGTGGAGAATAAGCAGAAGAATTTGTTTATAGGCTACAAATCAAATAATTATCATGATTTTATGTAGGAACAGATGTAGATATCTGCTGATATACAGACAAGTGGATGTGAGATGGAAAAAAAGATCTGTAAGATCTATATCACCCAACTTCAGATACCTAATTCAGATGTGTATAAATACAT
>NW_011218067.1:0-500 GCF_000146605.3 Meleagris gallopavo | reverse complement strand
CGCTGTGTTGATCATGAACGGCAGTGCAGCCTCCTAGTGGGCAAGGCCACGTCAGAGCATCCTGTGAGGCCATGGTGCCAAAGAAAAGAGGCTAAGATTCCCTCAACAACCTTGTCTCTTGCCTCCCAAGATTATCTCCTACACCTCTTCTACCCAGAGCTCCATATACCACTACCATAGGCAGTTTTCACTCACCTTTGGCTCACAATGAATTCCACAGCAGCTTGGGCCACATGGCTCTGTCTGAGTAGGACAACGCTGCTTCACTCAGCCCCATGCAGTGAATGCAGTGCTGAGCCCTCTGCCGCTCTTCTTCTCACACAACGCTCCAGGACCTAGGCCCCACAAAACACCTGGCCATATCAGAGCAATGGGGACCAGCCACCACCTCCCATCAATGGGCCTGCAGACACCCCATCGGGACACCACAGGAGGCAAAACAATGGGGGTTTTAGGGCCGGGAAGCCCCCAGTCACACAGGAGCCAGCAGAGAGGTGAGG
>NW_011218066.1:0-377 GCF_000146605.3 Meleagris gallopavo | reverse complement strand
TCTCTTGCATCACAGATTCCATCTCTGAGTTTTGCCTTCACCCCTCTTCGTGTCCCCAGTTCCCACAGCATCTGCACAGGCTCTATGGAGCCATTTCCAAAATCTCCCAGCTGGGCCTTCTCAGGAACGCTGTGGGCACTGCTCCTCCCCTCTTACCTGCCCTTGGCTCTATGGCTCCAGCTGGAGCTCACCCCATCCAGGCCCCATACCCCAGTGCCTTCAGCAGTTGCTCCTCCCTCAGAGCTCTCTCCCTTTCCTCTGCCCCTGATTCCTGCCTGCCGCAGCCCAAGGAGAGCTCATGGATAACAGTGAGCTCAGTACCCACTCTTGAGCGTCCCTGTGGGTGGCTTTTGCGCTGTGTTGATCATGAACGGCAG
>NW_011218065.1:0-343 GCF_000146605.3 Meleagris gallopavo | reverse complement strand
TTTACTGCAGTTACTCTATGGGGCTTATTACCTACAAAACCCTGATACTGTTATGGATGGGACACAAATTGTCACTAGTGTGAAACTCAGACCTTCTGCCCACATCTTCTTTTTTAACCCTTTGTTTTGTAGTCTATTATAGAAGAAAACAAGATTTAGTGGATAAGGTAGTAGGCTATAGCCAATTTTAAAAATGGATATAACATAATGTAATAAAAACATATATATTTTATACATATATATTTTTATTATATATATATAAATGCCCCAAAGAATATGCATACATGTTCCAAATGGTTCTTGGCACCTGATGAAAGTGAGCTTCATTCAGCACTATTATCAC
>NW_011218064.1:0-543 GCF_000146605.3 Meleagris gallopavo | reverse complement strand
ACAACTCTTTTCCAATAAATATCAAAGATAAGACAGTACTGAAGGAATAAACACAGACACTTTCAGGACTCTTTTCTTTAAAAGAGGGAAAAAATGAAAACAAACAAACAAAAACACAACAGTCTGGGGTACCTGCAGAATTTGTAATTTCTCTCTTCCAGGTATTATTCAGTCTCTGAAAGAGACTTCTATGGTAAGAACCACAGAATGGCTTAGGTTGGAAGGGACTAAAGATCATCTAGTTCCGATCCCTCTGCAATGGGCAGGGCTGCCAGCCTCTAGATCAGGTGAGTTTCTCTATAAATATTGTCAGGTCTGCTAATCAGAACCCAAAGAAATGGTTAAAGAGATATATGCACAGATTTGAGTTTAGTTCAGAAGAAGCAACTTTGTATTAAGTAGCTATAACTGTGGCTTAATGAAGAACTACATATGCGCCTGGTGTATGAAGGTGGAACAGAATAATCTCTAGCAGTGGAAGATCTCTCAGACTCAAATATATTTATAAAAAATTGCACCTTCCACTGTCATCAGCAAGTTTAG
>NW_011218063.1:0-476 GCF_000146605.3 Meleagris gallopavo | reverse complement strand
TTTGTGTGTAACTTCCTATGCTTCAGTTTTGTGGCCATTTCCCCTTGTCCCATCACCACGCACTGCTGAAAAGAGTCTGGCCTTCTCCCTTTGCCTCCCGCACCTTAGATATTTATAGACATTGATTAATTCAAAAATTATACATTCTGTAGCAAAAAGAAAGACAACAAATGGACAGGTTACTGTGACTGGGGCCTGGCTCAACATTGGTTTGGGCCCTAACAGTTTCTTCTCTTTCTTTCTTAGGAAGGCTTGCCATCTCAGCTTTCCAGCTCTTTTATGTTAGGAGCTGCTCTCAAACTGCAGAGGGTAAGCATTTAGGGGTTTTATTACCTTTTTTGAGGACTGAGAAACATGAATTCATTGAATTGTGATCCATTCATTGTTCTGTCACAGTTAACTGTTATTTCCTTATGCTCTGCCTGGAACATATTCATACCCAGAAATATAGGAGCAAGATAAGTGTTTACTACAAA
>NW_011218062.1:0-546 GCF_000146605.3 Meleagris gallopavo | reverse complement strand
TTCTCCAATTTTGTAGACATAAATAACTTCAACTTAAGTTCTCCAGTATGAGCTCCAGGTTACACAGACAAAAAGCCATGGAGGCGCTTGGTTCTGTTGAAGCCCCATCAGTGACGTTGCTCCTACAATAGCTGTGGCCAAAATATCTCATTCTCAGCCTCCTCCTACCATGGAATGCAGAGTTCTATTTTCCCTTGTTTGTTTCCTTTTTTTTTTTTCTTTTTTGCCTTTTTAGTATACATTTTGGCATAGAAAATTAAAAGAAGATAGTAATAATTTAGCGGTATTTTAAGACCAGCCATGCTACTGAATCCTCCATTATCTCTTCCTTCAGGGGATGAAGACAGCTGATGTCTCCTTTTAGCCTGTGTGTGCCCGCCAGTAACGTGATCGCAGTAATGAGAAACCTTTTAAAGCAAATAATCCATGTGGTTTTGATAAGTAAACAACAAATAAGCCAGTGAGAGGCTCCTTTGACTTTCAGGAAAGGTGAGATGTTATAGGTTCATTAATATGTAAACGGTAGTATGTAGATCTCAATGAAAG
>NW_011218061.1:0-516 GCF_000146605.3 Meleagris gallopavo | reverse complement strand
AAGATGTTTCATCAAGGTTCAAAATTTCCAGAAGCAAAACCCCAACTTAAGTTAACCATCTGCCCTCAGGGCAATAAGCTGACACAACCCAAGCTTTAACAGGCAGTCTAATGATGTGGCACTGTGAGGATACATGCAAACCTAGAGGAAAAATATTCAAAGCCCTTTATTTGAAAACTGTGAAGCAAGCCACAAATACATAGGGCCTGAGCTTAAGCTTCTGAACTCAATGTATTGCAATGAAAACCTGTGAAACTTCAAGGAACAATCATTCATCTGCACTAATGAAAAAACTGCTTCAAGCCTATTAAATAAGCTGCAGCTCACAGCACTGCAAAGTGAAAACATTTTCTAGTTCCTTTCCTTTTTTTTTAAACGTCCCTTTAGGCTTCCATTTTTACACAATTCCCAGAGCACAATAATAGTCATCAGAGCACAATAATAGTCAATGTAGCTCTCAGAGCACAATAATAGTCATCACAGCTCTTTAAAATGAAACACCGCCAGGTGCAAGCT
>NW_011218060.1:0-341 GCF_000146605.3 Meleagris gallopavo | reverse complement strand
ACTGAACAATGTTTAAAAGAGGCTTTTATGTGTTGTTTTATGTGTTCTCTGTACTCTGTTCAGACCTCCTCCTCATTTGCTATAGGTACATTTCACTTAGTTGCAAAGCTAATTTGGACAGCCATCAACTTCTAACTGGTTCAACTTCTACCTTAATAACTTCCAAATATAACTTTTTTTTTTTCACATGTTTTTAAGGAGGAATCAGAAGAAAATACACTAAGAGGCAAAGTGCTTCAGTCTCTCAGGATCTGAAATGCACTTTCTTGCAGAAGAAAAAAGGAAACAAATTGCAAATTCCATAATCAAGGGTTATGTGACTAGGTAGGAACAGATTATTT
>NW_011218059.1:0-471 GCF_000146605.3 Meleagris gallopavo | reverse complement strand
ACTAG
Organism: Meleagris gallopavo; assembly: GCF_000146605.3. Lineage (NCBI taxonomy): Eukaryota > Metazoa > Chordata > Aves > Galliformes > Phasianidae > Meleagris > Meleagris gallopavo. The sequence goes on along the minus strand of NW_011218059.1, from coordinate 466 downwards.
GATATTTTTTTTTTTTGTCAGATTGATGACAAGGCATCCCTATTGAAGGCTTCTATACCTAGACACTGGCAGATATTAAAGTCAATGTGTACAGAACATGAACTTGGCAAACATGAGAGCAAGAAGAATCCAGAGATTAAAAATGACACTGGACATGTGAGTGACAGTCAACTGTTTGCACAACATCTTTCAAAAGGAGGTCAATCTAGATGACCAATGTTGGCAGCTATGAGGCTTGGACTGGGCAGTAGGACCACTCCTTCTGTCCTTCCCTTCTGGCTGCTCCCCTGCACAGGCTGCTTGGTGGAGGGGCTACCAAAGAGCAGAACGCCTCCTGTTGTTTCTGCTGCAGCCCCAGAGAGCCAGGGGGCTGCTACAAGGAGATAGGTGGACAGGAGAGAATGAGTGGTGGATACCAAGAGAAAGTGATTCCTTCTTAGTGTGGTGCTTTTGGCTTCGCTGTTTT
>NW_011218058.1:0-530 GCF_000146605.3 Meleagris gallopavo | reverse complement strand
GTTCACAGAGTAGTATTAGAGAGTAGTCCAGGAATACTTTAATGTAGCACAGTGCTGTTAAGTGCCTGAATCTTTGCATTGCTAAGAGCCTGCCATTTGTCATTCTGCAAGCTGCCTTTCACCTCTAACATTATGTCTGCTTTTTGTGGCAGATGTGCACAATTTCTCCTCCATAGTCCTAAGCTGTTCCAACATTATTTCTCCCTTGATGCTCTTATTCTGTGTTTACTGCAGTTACTCTATGGGCTTATACCTACAAAACCTGATACTGTTATGGATGGGACACAATTGTCACTAGTGTGAAACTCAGACCTTCTGCCCACATCTCTTTTTAACCCTTGTTTTGTAGTCTATTATAGAAGAAAACAAGATTTAGTGGATAAGGTAGTAGGCTATAGCCATTTAAAAATGGATATAACATAATGTATAAAACATATATATTTATACATATATATTTTATTATATATATATAAATGCCCCAAAGAATATGCATACATGTTCCAAATGGTTCTTGGCACCTGATGAAAGTG
>NW_011218057.1:0-418 GCF_000146605.3 Meleagris gallopavo | reverse complement strand
TTATTTAAAAGACCCAGAGCTGAAACACAGAAAAATACTAAAGCTAAAATTAGCTGTAAAGACAACATAGCAGAATGTGTAGAATTTAAATAACTGTCAGCATAACTTCTGATTTCCCTTTATCCTATGTGCCATCACTGTATTTTATGTGTAATGCTTAAATAAAATGACAAAAAAAAAAACAAACAACAAAAAAACCCAACAAAACCATACTAAAATATATATATTGTATATATATATGTATGTCCATGTTTTATGTGAAAAAATAAACTTTGTTTCCTGCTTGTATATAGTACAGTAATATGTATTCTGTCCTCCCACTAGATGGATCTGTTCTGTTCTTTCTCCCATATGTATTTGCATCTGCCACAGTGGGAGGCAACCAGTTTAAAAATGGACAAGAAAGCCTTGGACTTAA
>NW_011218056.1:0-466 GCF_000146605.3 Meleagris gallopavo | reverse complement strand
TTTCTGTATTTTAAACAGATGTAGTATTTATTTACAGTCACGGCCGGATGGAACTGCTCAGGAGCAGCTTTCTCTGTAGATTCTCATTTGAAAATGTCCTTTCTATCCCAAAGATTAAGTGTGCTCTGTGCTTGGGAAATGCTTAGGCTGTATGTTGAACGTACTTTTTGTTTTAAATATTCTCGTGGGTTGCCCAAGAAGATAATGGCTGATAATGGCTGCGTAGTAGCTGGAACAACCATACAAGCTTTACTAGACAAACTAGGAAAAATAAATAAATAAATTAAATTAAATTAAAAACAACCCACAACTCAAAATGATTTGAAGACTACTGCAGTTGTTAATATGTTGTCTTCCACTTGGATAGCTCTTCCACTGAATTGAAGTCGTTATCTTCTGGTAATGGGATTTGCTGTGGTTTTTGTCTCCAAAGGGTGCAGCAGCACATACCGTTTCGGGAGAGTAA